>NW_026992078.1:0-30741 GCF_029215605.1 Mirounga angustirostris | reverse complement strand
CTCTCCCCAGGTTTGGGGGCTGTCTCGCCAGGGTTGGTGGGAGGCCTTCCCCGGTTTGGCCCGAAATCTCACCAGGTTGGCGGGATATCTCGCCATGTTTGCCTGGAAATCTCACCAGGTTTGGCGGGAAACCTCACCGGGTTGGGCGGGAAATCTCACGGGTTGGGCGGGAGATCTCACCTGATTTGGACCGAGTCTGGTGAGATTTCCATAAGATCTGGCGAGATTTCCCTGAGATCTCGCAAGAGCCGGGCTGTCACCTCAGCAGATTGGTCCCCAAATCACCTGAGGTCCGGGGAAGGCAAGAGGTATAGATTCTTTCAACATTTCCGCGGTGTTGTGTGGCTAGTGCACTGAGCTTTAAGGTGTGGAGAGCCAGGGAAAGCCCCCACGGGCCTGCCTCCGTTCTCACCGTCCTGCAGTGGGCCCTTTGGCTTCTGGTTTCCCCTCCTGCTCTCCTGTGCCGGTCACCTCGCCGTGAGTGGGAAGGAGCTTTGCCCTGGCCCATTCATCCCGCATCCAAGCTCCTTTCTTACCTGCTTTAGAGCCAGGATGCTGAAACAACAGGGATTGAGGGAGACACCCTGTGTGTCTTCTTGAAGGGCATGCCTGGGACCAATGAGGAAAGTTGACTGCTGCCCAACCCCTCCGTGTGGGTTCCCTACGGACACTGGGAGCACAGCAATCCCTGCTACGTACGGGTTACAAGATCCGCCCAGGGGCCAGCAAGTTTGCCCCACGGGCGAACGGTTTTTGGCCCTGGATCTCCCTAAATGCGCCGTGATCTCCACAGATTTCAATGAGACGTCCCAAGATTTTCCCCAAGATCAGGTGATCTCTGGCTAAAGAAGAGGTGTCTCTTCTTTGTCTTTTTCTGGCTGGTTGTGCGCTCAAGAGAGTCATCCTGAACGTTATCAATGGGTGCCACCTTCTCGTGCCTGGGGTGGCGCATTGCTTTTCCCTCCTGTTCCTGCCTTTCTCACTCCGTCCTTCGGGTTGAGTGTGAAAAACGCTTCAGCAGGCCTGCTCCTTCTGTTTTCAGGGCTCCCTTATTACCCCCACGTCAAAGATGTTGCGATTCCAGGGATTGACGTGGGAGACAAATTGTTGATTCCCTCCTGGTGTGCCTGGGAGTATTTCGACCACTGGAGCTATTGGACGTTGTGCACACTTCTGGAATGTGCCATCCCTAAGCACCGAAGTGGCTCAAAGCAGTCTGGGCTGGGGAGGGCCATTTCCCCACACCACCGCCCCCAGAGCCTGGGTGATTGGTCACAGATGCATCAAGTTTTGGCCACAGAAGACAAGAGCTGAGCCTGACATATCAGAAGATTTGGGTGAGATCTCGCGAGGCCGGGCTCGCTATCTCCGAGGTGTGGATGAGTTCTTCCCGGGTCTGGAGAGAAACCTCATGAGCTGAGGATGACATATCGGGATGTATGGCTAGAGGTCTCCGGACGTGTGGGTGAGATCTCACGTGATTTGGACGGATCTGGTGAAATTTCCGTGAGAACTGGCTCGATATGGGTGAGATCTAAAAGCTTGGCTTGGCGTCACATGAGATTTCCCTGCCAAATCACGGAGGTACGGTGAAGGAAAGAGGTCTATTTTCTTTCATGTCGAGGGCCTTCTGAGGCTACTGCAGAGAGCATTAAGGTATTGAGAGCTGGGAAGAGCCCCCACGGGGGCTGCCTCTATGCTCACCATCCTGCAATGGGGACCGTGGTTCCTTCTTCCCCCTCCACTCTCCTGCTTCTCACACGTCTGGATGAGTGTGAGTCAGCATCCGCCTGGCCCACGTACCGGCCCTTCTTAACTGCTTTAGGGCCAGGATGCTGAAACAACGGGGATTTCGGTGTGAGGCACTTGGTGTCTTTCCAAGGGCCATGTCTGTGACAAATGAGGAAAGTGGAATTCTCGCCACCACTTCCATGCTGTGCCTTTCCGAAGGGCATTCCTGGGACGACGTAGGAAAACAGGAATCTGCCCGACACTTCCATCCGTATCAATCGCTTCCGTGAAGAAGCGTGCACCTGGCCCATCAGTGGTTCCGATGCCTTAGAGCCAGGATGCTGAAACACCAGGGATTGAGGGGTGAGAAACTTTGTGTCTCTCTCAAGGCATTCCTGGGCCCGATTAGGAAAGGACAATTCTGCCCAGCGCTTCCATGTGGACAAATCCCTTGGAGGAATAAGCATCCAGCTGGCCCACCGATGGTTTAGATGCCGAAGGGCCAGGATGCTGACCAACATGGTTTGAGGTGGGAGACACACTGTGCCTTTCTCAAGGGCTGCCTGTGAACCATTAGGAAAGGAGAATTCCGCCCAACCCTTCCATGTGTATTCACTGTTTCCATTAGGAACACCAGCCATCCCTGCTCCAGAGGGCCTAAACGATCCAGCCAAGGACCAGGGAGTTTGCCACAGGTGCGAAGGATTTTCGGGCCTACGTCTCCAGAAATGGGCCGAGATCTCACGAGATTTGTATGAGATCTCACCAGATTTTCCCCAAGATCATCTGATGTCTCGCTGAAGGAGAGGTATCGTTTCTTTTTCTTTTTCTGGGTGGTTTCGCCCTGAACAGAATCAGCCTTCATGTTTTGGGTGCGTGCTCACTTTTGGTGCTTAGGATGGCAAATCGCTTCCTCCTTCTCCTCCTGCTTTCCTCATTCCGTCCCTCGAGTTTCGTGTGCAGAGGTATTCACCAGGCCCGTTCATTCCGAATGCAGTCCTCCCTTATTCCCCAGTCCTCCCGCAGGACGTTGCGATACCAGGGATTTAGGTGGGAGACAGCTTCTTTCTTCCCTCACGTGGCGCCTGGGAGCAATTCTCAAAGCGCAGGTATTAGCAGTTCGGCCCACATCTGGCCTAGGCCTTCCCTAACTGCCTAAGGGGTGCAAAGCCGGCTCTGCTGGCGAGTTCTAGTTCTCCACCCTCCCCCATCTTGTGACTGGGGGATTGGTGACAGACGCATCTGCGGTTGGCCTTAGATATCAGTGGCAGGGCCACAGATCCCACGAGGTCTGGCTGGCAATCCCAGGACGTTTGGAGGCAAAGCAAACGAGGTCTGGCTGGAAATCTCACGAGGTGGGGTTGGAAATCTCACGACGTTCGGCTGGAAATCCCAGGAGGTCGCGCTAGAAAGCTCACGAGGGTGGCCGGGAAACGCGCGACGTATGGCAGGCAAACTCACGAGGTTTGGTGGGAAAACTCATGCGCTTGGGCGGGGAAACTCACGAGGTTTGGCCGGGAAACTCACGGGGTTTGGACGGGAAACTCACGCGGGTCGGCGGCAATTCTCAAGAGGGTTGTCGGGGAACGTCACAAGGGTTTTCGGGACATCTCCCGCGGTTTGGAGGGACATCTCCCGCGGTTTGGAGGGATAGCACCCCAGGTTTCCTGGCGTATCGGACGAGGCCCAGCGGGATACCTCACGATGTTTGGCGAGATCTCTCCCCAGGTTTGGGGGCTGTCTCGCCAGGGTTGGTGGGAGGCCTTCCCCGGTTTGGCCCGAAATCTCACCAGGTTGGCGGGATATCTCGCCATGTTTGCCTGGAAATCTCACCAGGTTTGGCGGGAAACCTCACCGGGTTGGGCGGGAAATCTCACGGGTTGGGCGGGAGATCTCACCTGATTTGGACCGAGTCTGGTGAGATTTCCATAAGATCTGGCGAGATTTCCCTGAGATCTCGCAAGAGCCGGGCTGTCACCTCAGCAGATTGGTCCCCAAATCACCTGAGGTCCGGGGAAGGCAAGAGGTATAGATTCTTTCAACATTTCCGCGGTGTTGTGTGGCTAGTGCACTGAGCTTTAAGGTGTGGAGAGCCAGGGAAAGCCCCCACGGGCCTGCCTCCGTTCTCACCGTCCTGCAGTGGGCCCTTTGGCTTCTGGTTTCCCCTCCTGCTCTCCTGTGCCGGTCACCTCGCCGTGAGTGGGAAGGAGCTTTGCCCTGGCCCATTCATCCCGCATCCAAGCTCCTTTCTTACCTGCTTTAGAGCCAGGATGCTGAAACAACAGGGATTGAGGGAGACACCCTGTGTGTCTTCTTGAAGGGCATGCCTGGGACCAATGAGGAAAGTTGACTGCTGCCCAACCCCTCCGTGTGGGTTCCCTACGGACACTGGGAGCACAGCAATCCCTGCTACGTACGGGTTACAAGATCCGCCCAGGGGCCAGCAAGTTTGCCCCACGGGCGAACGGTTTTTGGCCCTGGATCTCCCTAAATGCGCCGTGATCTCCACAGATTTCAATGAGACGTCCCAAGATTTTCCCCAAGATCAGGTGATCTCTGGCTAAAGAAGAGGTGTCTCTTCTTTGTCTTTTTCTGGCTGGTTGTGCGCTCAAGAGAGTCATCCTGAACGTTATCAATGGGTGCCACCTTCTCGTGCCTGGGGTGGCGCATTGCTTTTCCCTCCTGTTCCTGCCTTTCTCACTCCATCCTTCGGGTTGAGTGTGAAAAACGCTTCAGCAGGCCTGCTCCTTCTGTTTTCAGGGCTCCCTTATTACCCCCACGTCAAAGATGTTGCGATTCCAGGGATTGACGTGGGAGACAAATTGTTGATTCCCTCCTGGTGTGCCTGGGAGTATTTCGACCACTGGAGCTATTGGACGTTGTGCACACTTCTGGAATGTGCCATCCCTAAGCACCGAAGTGGCTCAAAGCAGTCTGGGCTGGGGAGGGCCATTTCCCCACACCACCGCCCCCAGAGCCTGGGTGATTGGTCACAGATGCATCAAGTTTTGGCCACAGAAGACAAGAGCTGAGCCTGACATATCAGAAGATTTGGGTGAGATCTCGCGAGGCCGGGCTCGCTATCTCCGAGGTGTGGATGAGTTCTTCCCGGGTCTGGAGAGAAACCTCATGAGCTGAGGATGACATATCGGGATGTATGGCTAGAGGTCTCCGGACGTGTGGGTGAGATCTCACGTGATTTGGACGGATCTGGTGAAATTTCCGTGAGAACTGGCTCGATATGGGTGAGATCTAAAAGCTTGGCTTGGCGTCACATGAGATTTCCCTGCCAAATCACGGAGGTACGGTGAAGGAAAGAGGTCTATTTTCTTTCATGTCGAGGGCCTTCTGAGGCTACTGCAGAGAGCATTAAGGTATTGAGAGCTGGGAAGAGCCCCCACGGGGGCTGCCTCTATGCTCACCATCCTGCAATGGGGACCGTGGTTCCTTCTTCCCCCTCCACTCTCCTGCTTCTCACACGTCTGGATGAGTGTGAGTCAGCATCCGCCTGGCCCACGTACCGGCCCTTCTTAACTGCTTTAGGGCCAGGATGCTGAAACAACGGGGATTTCGGTGTGAGGCACTTGGTGTCTTTCCAAGGGCCATGTCTGTGACAAATGAGGAAAGTGGAATTCTCGCCACCACTTCCATGCTGTGCCTTTCCGAAGGGCATTCCTGGGACGACGTAGGAAAACAGGAATCTGCCCGACACTTCCATCCGTATCAATCGCTTCCGTGAAGAAGCGTGCACCTGGCCCATCAGTGGTTCCGATGCCTTAGAGCCAGGATGCTGAAACACCAGGGATTGAGGGGTGAGAAACTTTGTGTCTCTCTCAAGGCATTCCTGGGCCCGATTAGGAAAGGACAATTCTGCCCAGCGCTTCCATGTGGACAAATCCCTTGGAGGAATAAGCATCCAGCTGGCCCACCGATGGTTTAGATGCCGAAGGGCCAGGATGCTGACCAACATGGTTTGAGGTGGGAGACACACTGTGCCTTTCTCAAGGGCTGCCTGTGAACCATTAGGAAAGGAGAATTCCGCCCAACCCTTCCATGTGTATTCACTGTTTCCATTAGGAACACCAGCCATCCCTGCTCCAGAGGGCCTAAACGATCCAGCCAAGGACCAGGGAGTTTGCCACAGGTGCGAAGGATTTTCGGGCCTACGTCTCCAGAAATGGGCCGAGATCTCACGAGATTTGTATGAGATCTCACCAGATTTTCCCCAAGATCATCTGATGTCTCGCTGAAGGAGAGGTATCGTTTCTTTTTCTTTTTCTGGGTGGTTTCGCCCTGAACAGAATCAGCCTTCATGTTTTGGGTGCGTGCTCACTTTTGGTGCTTAGGATGGCAAATCGCTTCCTCCTTCTCCTCCTGCTTTCCTCATTCCGTCCCTCGAGTTTCGTGTGCAGAGGTATTCACCAGGCCCGTTCATTCCGAATGCAGTCCTCCCTTATTCCCCAGTCCTCCCGCAGGACGTTGCGATACCAGGGATTTAGGTGGGAGACAGCTTCTTTCTTCCCTCACGTGGCGCCTGGGAGCAATTCTCAAAGCGCAGGTATTAGCAGTTCGGCCCACATCTGGCCTAGGCCTTCCCTAACTGCCTAAGGGGTGCAAAGCCGGCTCTGCTGGCGAGTTCTAGTTCTCCACCCTCCCCCATCTTGTGACTGGGGGATTGGTGACAGACGCATCTGCGGTTGGCCTTAGATATCAGTGGCAGGGCCACAGATCCCACGAGGTCTGGCTGGCAATCCCAGGACGTTTGGAGGCAAAGCAAACGAGGTCTGGCTGGAAATCTCACGAGGTGGGGTTGGAAATCTCACGACGTTCGGCTGGAAATCCCAGGAGGTCGCGCTAGAAAGCTCACGAGGGTGGCCGGGAAACGCGCGACGTATGGCAGGCAAACTCACGAGGTTTGGTGGGAAAACTCATGCGCTTGGGCGGGGAAACTCACGAGGTTTGGCCGGGAAACTCACGGGGTTTGGACGGGAAACTCACGCGGGTCGGCGGCAATTCTCAAGAGGGTTGTCGGGGAACGTCACAAGGGTTTTCGGGACATCTCCCGCGGTTTGGAGGGACATCTCCCGCGGTTTGGAGGGATAGCACCCCAGGTTTCCTGGCGTATCGGACGAGGCCCAGCGGGATACCTCACGATGTTTGGCGAGATCTCTCCCCAGGTTTGGGGGCTGTCTCGCCAGGGTTGGTGGGAGGCCTTCCCCGGTTTGGCCCGAAATCTCACCAGGTTGGCGGGATATCTCGCCATGTTTGCCTGGAAATCTCACCAGGTTTGGCGGGAAACCTCACCGGGTTGGGCGGGAAATCTCACGGGTTGGGCGGGAGATCTCACCTGATTTGGACCGAGTCTGGTGAGATTTCCATAAGATCTGGCGAGATTTCCCTGAGATCTCGCAAGAGCCGGGCTGTCACCTCAGCAGATTGGTCCCCAAATCACCTGAGGTCCGGGGAAGGCAAGAGGTATAGATTCTTTCAACATTTCCGCGGTGTTGTGTGGCTAGTGCACTGAGCTTTAAGGTGTGGAGAGCCAGGGAAAGCCCCCACGGGCCTGCCTCCGTTCTCACCGTCCTGCAGTGGGCCCTTTGGCTTCTGGTTTCCCCTCCTGCTCTCCTGTGCCGGTCACCTCGCCGTGAGTGGGAAGGAGCTTTGCCCTGGCCCATTCATCCCGCATCCAAGCTCCTTTCTTACCTGCTTTAGAGCCAGGATGCTGAAACAACAGGGATTGAGGGAGACACCCTGTGTGTCTTCTTGAAGGGCATGCCTGGGACCAATGAGGAAAGTTGACTGCTGCCCAACCCCTCCGTGTGGGTTCCCTACGGACACTGGGAGCACAGCAATCCCTGCTACGTACGGGTTACAAGATCCGCCCAGGGGCCAGCAAGTTTGCCCCACGGGCGAACGGTTTTTGGCCCTGGATCTCCCTAAATGCGCCGTGATCTCCACAGATTTCAATGAGACGTCCCAAGATTTTCCCCAAGATCAGGTGATCTCTGGCTAAAGAAGAGGTGTCTCTTCTTTGTCTTTTTCTGGCTGGTTGTGCGCTCAAGAGAGTCATCCTGAACGTTATCAATGGGTGCCACCTTCTCGTGCCTGGGGTGGCGCATTGCTTTTCCCTCCTGTTCCTGCCTTTCTCACTCCGTCCTTCGGGTTGAGTGTGAAAAACGCTTCAGCAGGCCTGCTCCTTCTGTTTTCAGGGCTCCCTTATTACCCCCACGTCAAAGATGTTGCGATTCCAGGGATTGACGTGGGAGACAAATTGTTGATTCCCTCCTGGTGTGCCTGGGAGTATTTCGACCACTGGAGCTATTGGACGTTGTGCACACTTCTGGAATGTGCCATCCCTAAGCACCGAAGTGGCTCAAAGCAGTCTGGGCTGGGGAGGGCCATTTCCCCACACCACCGCCCCCAGAGCCTGGGTGATTGGTCACAGATGCATCAAGTTTTGGCCACAGAAGACAAGAGCTGAGCCTGACATATCAGAAGATTTGGGTGAGATCTCGCGAGGCCGGGCTCGCTATCTCCGAGGTGTGGATGAGTTCTTCCCGGGTCTGGAGAGAAACCTCATGAGCTGAGGATGACATATCGGGATGTATGGCTAGAGGTCTCCGGACGTGTGGGTGAGATCTCACGTGATTTGGACGGATCTGGTGAAATTTCCGTGAGAACTGGCTCGATATGGGTGAGATCTAAAAGCTTGGCTTGGCGTCACATGAGATTTCCCTGCCAAATCACGGAGGTACGGTGAAGGAAAGAGGTCTATTTTCTTTCATGTCGAGGGCCTTCTGAGGCTACTGCAGAGAGCATTAAGGTATTGAGAGCTGGGAAGAGCCCCCACGGGGGCTGCCTCTATGCTCACCATCCTGCAATGGGGACCGTGGTTCCTTCTTCCCCCTCCACTCTCCTGCTTCTCACACGTCTGGATGAGTGTGAGTCAGCATCCGCCTGGCCCACGTACCGGCCCTTCTTAACTGCTTTAGAGCCAGGATGCTGAAACAACGGGGATTTCGGTGTGAGGCACTTGGTGTCTTTCCAAGGGCCATGTCTGTGACAAATGAGGAAAGTGGAATTCTCGCCACCACTTCCATGCTGTGCCTTTCCGAAGGGCATTCCTGGGACGACGTAGGAAAACAGGAATCTGCCCGACACTTCCATCCGTATCAATCGCTTCCGTGAAGAAGCGTGCACCTGGCCCATCAGTGGTTCCGATGCCTTAGAGCCAGGATGCTGAAACACCAGGGATTGAGGGGTGAGAAACTTTGTGTCTCTCTCAAGGCATTCCTGGGCCCGATTAGGAAAGGACAATTCTGCCCAGCGCTTCCATGTGGACAAATCCCTTGGAGGAATAAGCATCCAGCTGGCCCACCGATGGTTTAGATGCCGAAGGGCCAGGATGCTGACCAACATGGTTTGAGGTGGGAGACACACTGTGCCTTTCTCAAGGGCTGCCTGTGAACCATTAGGAAAGGAGAATTCCGCCCAACCCTTCCATGTGTATTCACTGTTTCCATTAGGAACACCAGCCATCCCTGCTCCAGAGGGCCTAAACGATCCAGCCAAGGACCAGGGAGTTTGCCACAGGTGCGAAGGATTTTCGGGCCTACGTCTCCAGAAATGGGCCGAGATCTCACGAGATTTGTATGAGATCTCACCAGATTTTCCCCAAGATCATCTGATGTCTCGCTGAAGGAGAGGTATCGTTTCTTTTTCTTTTTCTGGGTGGTTTCGCCCTGAACAGAATCAGCCTTCATGTTTTGGGTGCGTGCTCACTTTTGGTGCTTAGGATGGCAAATCGCTTCCTCCTTCTCCTCCTGCTTTCCTCATTCCGTCCCTCGAGTTTCGTGTGCAGAGGTATTCACCAGGCCCGTTCATTCCGAATGCAGTCCTCCCTTATTCCCCAGTCCTCCCGCAGGACGTTGCGATACCAGGGATTTAGGTGGGAGACAGCTTCTTTCTTCCCTCACGTGGCGCCTGGGAGCAATTCTCAAAGCGCAGGTATTAGCAGTTCGGCCCACATCTGGCCTAGGCCTTCCCTAACTGCCTAAGGGGTGCAAAGCCGGCTCTGCTGGCGAGTTCTAGTTCTCCACCCTCCCCCATCTTGTGACTGGGGGATTGGTGACAGACGCATCTGCGGTTGGCCTTAGATATCAGTGGCAGGGCCACAGATCCCACGAGGTCTGGCTGGCAATCCCAGGACGTTTGGAGGCAAAGCAAACGAGGTCTGGCTGGAAATCTCACGAGGTGGGGTTGGAAATCTCACGACGTTCGGCTGGAAATCCCAGGAGGTCGCGCTAGAAAGCTCACGAGGGTGGCCGGGAAACGCGCGACGTATGGCAGGCAAACTCACGAGGTTTGGTGGGAAAACTCATGCGCTTGGGCGGGGAAACTCACGAGGTTTGGCCGGGAAACTCACGGGGTTTGGACGGGAAACTCACGCGGGTCGGCGGCAATTCTCAAGAGGGTTGTCGGGGAACGTCACAAGGGTTTTCGGGACATCTCCCGCGGTTTGGAGGGACATCTCCCGCGGTTTGGAGGGATAGCACCCCAGGTTTCCTGGCGTATCGGACGAGGCCCAGCGGGATACCTCACGATGTTTGGCGAGATCTCTCCCCAGGTTTGGGGGCTGTCTCGCCAGGGTTGGTGGGAGGCCTTCCCCGGTTTGGCCCGAAATCTCACCAGGTTGGCGGGATATCTCGCCATGTTTGCCTGGAAATCTCACCAGGTTTGGCGGGAAACCTCACCGGGTTGGGCGGGAAATCTCACGGGTTGGGCGGGAGATCTCACCTGATTTGGACCGAGTCTGGTGAGATTTCCATAAGATCTGGCGAGATTTCCCTGAGATCTCGCAAGAGCCGGGCTGTCACCTCAGCAGATTGGTCCCCAAATCACCTGAGGTCCGGGGAAGGCAAGAGGTATAGATTCTTTCAACATTTCCGCGGTGTTGTGTGGCTAGTGCACTGAGCTTTAAGGTGTGGAGAGCCAGGGAAAGCCCCCACGGGCCTGCCTCCGTTCTCACCGTCCTGCAGTGGGCCCTTTGGCTTCTGGTTTCCCCTCCTGCTCTCCTGTGCCGGTCACCTCGCCGTGAGTGGGAAGGAGCTTTGCCCTGGCCCATTCATCCCGCATCCAAGCTCCTTTCTTACCTGCTTTAGAGCCAGGATGCTGAAACAACAGGGATTGAGGGAGACACCCTGTGTGTCTTCTTGAAGGGCATGCCTGGGACCAATGAGGAAAGTTGACTGCTGCCCAACCCCTCCGTGTGGGTTCCCTACTGACACTGGGAGCACAGCAATCCCTGCTACGTACGGGTTACAAGATCCGCCCAGGGGCCAGCAAGTTTGCCCCACGGGCGAACGGTTTTTGGCCCTGGATCTCCCTAAATGCGCCGTGATCTCCACAGATTTCAATGAGACGTCCCAAGATTTTCCCCAAGATCAGGTGATCTCTGGCTAAAGAAGAGGTGTCTCTTCTTTGTCTTTTTCTGGCTGGTTGTGCGCTCAAGAGAGTCATCCTGAACGTTATCAATGGGTGCCACCTTCTCGTGCCTGGGGTGGCGCATTGCTTTTCCCTCCTGTTCCTGCCTTTCTCACTCCGTCCTTCGGGTTGAGTGTGAAAAACGCTTCAGCAGGCCTGCTCCTTCTGTTTTCAGGGCTCCCTTATTACCCCCACGTCAAAGATGTTGCGATTCCAGGGATTGACGTGGGAGACAAATTGTTGATTCCCTCCTGGTGTGCCTGGGAGTATTTCGACCACTGGAGCTATTGGACGTTGTGCACACTTCTGGAATGTGCCATCCCTAAGCACCGAAGTGGCTCAAAGCAGTCTGGGCTGGGGAGGGCCATTTCCCCACACCACCGCCCCCAGAGCCTGGGTGATTGGTCACAGATGCATCAAGTTTTGGCCACAGAAGACAAGAGCTGAGCCTGACATATCAGAAGATTTGGGTGAGATCTCGCGAGGCCGGGCTCGCTATCTCCGAGGTGTGGATGAGTTCTTCCCGGGTCTGGAGAGAAACCTCATGAGCTGAGGATGACATATCGGGATGTATGGCTAGAGGTCTCCGGACGTGTGGGTGAGATCTCACGTGATTTGGACGGATCTGGTGAAATTTCCGTGAGAACTGGCTCGATATGGGTGAGATCTAAAAGCTTGGCTTGGCGTCACATGAGATTTCCCTGCCAAATCACGGAGGTACGGTGAAGGAAAGAGGTCTATTTTCTTTCATGTCGAGGGCCTTCTGAGGCTACTGCAGAGAGCATTAAGGTATTGAGAGCTGGGAAGAGCCCCCACGGGGGCTGCCTCTATGCTCACCATCCTGCAATGGGGACCGTGGTTCCTTCTTCCCCCTCCACTCTCCTGCTTCTCACACGTCTGGATGAGTGTGAGTCAGCATCCGCCTGGCCCACGTACCGGCCCTTCTTAACTGCTTTAGAGCCAGGATGCTGAAACAACGGGGATTTCGGTGTGAGGCACTTGGTGTCTTTCCAAGGGCCATGTCTGTGACAAATGAGGAAAGTGGAATTCTCGCCACCACTTCCATGCTGTGCCTTTCCGAAGGGCATTCCTGGGACGACGTAGGAAAACAGGAATCTGCCCGACACTTCCATCCGTATCAATCGCTTCCGTGAAGAAGCGTGCACCTGGCCCATCAGTGGTTCCGATGCCTTAGAGCCAGGATGCTGAAACACCAGGGATTGAGGGGTGAGAAACTTTGTGTCTCTCTCAAGGCATTCCTGGGCCCGATTAGGAAAGGACAATTCTGCCCAGCGCTTCCATGTGGACAAATCCCTTGGAGGAATAAGCATCCAGCTGGCCCACCGATGGTTTAGATGCCGAAGGGCCAGGATGCTGACCAACATGGTTTGAGGTGGGAGACACACTGTGCCTTTCTCAAGGGCTGCCTGTGAACCATTAGGAAAGGAGAATTCCGCCCAACCCTTCCATGTGTATTCACTGTTTCCATTAGGAACACCAGCCATCCCTGCTCCAGAGGGCCTAAACGATCCAGCCAAGGACCAGGGAGTTTGCCACAGGTGCGAAGGATTTTCGGGCCTACGTCTCCAGAAATGGGCCGAGATCTCACGAGATTTGTATGAGATCTCACCAGATTTTCCCCAAGATCATCTGATGTCTCGCTGAAGGAGAGGTATCGTTTCTTTTTCTTTTTCTGGGTGGTTTCGCCCTGAACAGAATCAGCCTTCATGTTTTGGGTGCGTGCTCACTTTTGGTGCTTAGGATGGCAAATCGCTTCCTCCTTCTCCTCCTGCTTTCCTCATTCCGTCCCTCGAGTTTCGTGTGCAGAGGTATTCACCAGGCCCGTTCATTCCGAATGCAGTCCTCCCTTATTCCCCAGTCCTCCCGCAGGACGTTGCGATACCAGGGATTTAGGTGGGAGACAGCTTCTTTCTTCCCTCACGTGGCGCCTGGGAGCAATTCTCAAAGCGCAGGTATTAGCAGTTCGGCCCACATCTGGCCTAGGCCTTCCCTAACTGCCTAAGGGGTGCAAAGCCGGCTCTGCTGGCGAGTTCTAGTTCTCCACCCTCCCCCATCTTGTGACTGGGGGATTGGTGACAGACGCATCTGCGGTTGGCCTTAGATATCAGTGGCAGGGCCACAGATCCCACGAGGTCTGGCTGGCAATCCCAGGACGTTTGGAGGCAAAGCAAACGAGGTCTGGCTGGAAATCTCACGAGGTGGGGTTGGAAATCTCACGACGTTCGGCTGGAAATCCCAGGAGGTCGCGCTAGAAAGCTCACGAGGGTGGCCGGGAAACGCGCGACGTATGGCAGGCAAACTCACGAGGTTTGGTGGGAAAACTCATGCGCTTGGGCGGGGAAACTCACGAGGTTTGGCCGGGAAACTCACGGGGTTTGGACGGGAAACTCACGCGGGTCGGCGGCAATTCTCAAGAGGGTTGTCGGGGAACGTCACAAGGGTTTTCGGGACATCTCCCGCGGTTTGGAGGGACATCTCCCGCGGTTTGGAGGGATAGCACCCCAGGTTTCCTGGCGTATCGGACGAGGCCCAGCGGGATACCTCACGATGTTTGGCGAGATCTCTCCCCAGGTTTGGGGGCTGTCTCGCCAGGGTTGGTGGGAGGCCTTCCCCGGTTTGGCCCGAAATCTCACCAGGTTGGCGGGATATCTCGCCATGTTTGCCTGGAAATCTCACCAGGTTTGGCGGGAAACCTCACCGGGTTGGGCGGGAAATCTCACGGGTTGGGCGGGAGATCTCACCTGATTTGGACCGAGTCTGGTGAGATTTCCATAAGATCTGGCGAGATTTCCCTGAGATCTCGCAAGAGCCGGGCTGTCACCTCAGCAGATTGGTCCCCAAATCACCTGAGGTCCGGGGAAGGCAAGAGGTATAGATTCTTTCAACATTTCCGCGGTGTTGTGTGGCTAGTGCACTGAGCTTTAAGGTGTGGAGAGCCAGGGAAAGCCCCCACGGGCCTGCCTCCGTTCTCACCGTCCTGCAGTGGGCCCTTTGGCTTCTGGTTTCCCCTCCTGCTCTCCTGTGCCGGTCACCTCGCCGTGAGTGGGAAGGAGCTTTGCCCTGGCCCATTCATCCCGCATCCAAGCTCCTTTCTTACCTGCTTTAGAGCCAGGATGCTGAAACAACAGGGATTGAGGGAGACACCCTGTGTGTCTTCTTGAAGGGCATGCCTGGGACCAATGAGGAAAGTTGACTGCTGCCCAACCCCTCCGTGTGGGTTCCCTACTGACACTGGGAGCACAGCAATCCCTGCTACGTACGGGTTACAAGATCCGCCCAGGGGCCAGCAAGTTTGCCCCACGGGCGAACGGTTTTTGGCCCTGGATCTCCCTAAATGCGCCGTGATCTCCACAGATTTCAATGAGACGTCCCAAGATTTTCCCCAAGATCAGGTGATCTCTGGCTAAAGAAGAGGTGTCTCTTCTTTGTCTTTTTCTGGCTGGTTGTGCGCTCAAGAGAGTCATCCTGAACGTTATCAATGGGTGCCACCTTCTCGTGCCTGGGGTGGCGCATTGCTTTTCCCTCCTGTTCCTGCCTTTCTCACTCCGTCCTTCGGGTTGAGTGTGAAAAACGCTTCAGCAGGCCTGCTCCTTCTGTTTTCAGGGCTCCCTTATTACCCCCACGTCAAAGATGTTGCGATTCCAGGGATTGACGTGGGAGACAAATTGTTGATTCCCTCCTGGTGTGCCTGGGAGTATTTAGACCACTGGAGCTATTGGACGTTGTGCACACTTCTGGAATGTGCCATCCCTAAGCACCGAAGTGGCTCAAAGCAGTCTGGGCTGGGGAGGGCCATTTCCCCACACCACCGCCCCCAGAGCCTGGGTGATTGGTCACAGATGCATCAAGTTTTGGCCACAGAAGACAAGAGCTGAGCCTGACATATCAGAAGATTTGGGTGAGATCTCGCGAGGCCGGGCTCGCTATCTCCGAGGTGTGGATGAGTTCTTCCCGGGTCTGGAGAGAAACCTCATGAGCTGAGGATGACATATCGGGATGTATGGCTAGAGGTCTCCGGACGTGTGGGTGAGATCTCACGTGATTTGGACGGATCTGGTGAAATTTCCGTGAGAACTGGCTCGATATGGGTGAGATCTAAAAGCTTGGCTTGGCGTCACATGAGATTTCCCTGCCAAATCACGGAGGTACGGTGAAGGAAAGAGGTCTATTTTCTTTCATGTCGAGGGCCTTCTGAGGCTACTGCAGAGAGCATTAAGGTATTGAGAGCTGGGAAGAGCCCCCACGGGGGCTGCCTCTATGCTCACCATCCTGCAATGGGGACCGTGGTTCCTTCTTCCCCCTCCACTCTCCTGCTTCTCACACGTCTGGATGAGTGTGAGTCAGCATCCGCCTGGCCCACGTACCGGCCCTTCTTAACTGCTTTAGAGCCAGGATGCTGAAACAACGGGGATTTCGGTGTGAGGCACTTGGTGTCTTTCCAAGGGCCATGTCTGTGACAAATGAGGAAAGTGGAATTCTCGCCACCACTTCCATGCTGTGCCTTTCCGAAGGGCATTCCTGGGACGACGTAGGAAAACAGGAATCTGCCCGACACTTCCATCCGTATCAATCGCTTCCGTGAAGAAGCGTGCACCTGGCCCATCAGTGGTTCCGATGCCTTAGAGCCAGGATGCTGAAACACCAGGGATTGAGGGGTGAGAAACTTTGTGTCTCTCTCAAGGCATTCCTGGGCCCGATTAGGAAAGGACAATTCTGCCCAGCGCTTCCATGTGGACAAATCCCTTGGAGGAATAAGCATCCAGCTGGCCCACCGATGGTTTAGATGCCGAAGGGCCAGGATGCTGACCAACATGGTTTGAGGTGGGAGACACACTGTGCCTTTCTCAAGGGCTGCCTGTGAACCATTAGGAAAGGAGAATTCCGCCCAACCCTTCCATGTGTATTCACTGTTTCCATTAGGAACACCAGCCATCCCTGCTCCAGAGGGCCTAAACGATCCAGCCAAGGACCAGGGAGTTTGCCACAGGTGCGAAGGATTTTCGGGCCTACGTCTCCAGAAATGGGCCGAGATCTCACGAGATTTGTATGAGATCTCACCAGATTTTCCCCAAGATCATCTGATGTCTCGCTGAAGGAGAGGTATCGTTTCTTTTTCTTTTTCTGGGTGGTTTCGCCCTGAACAGAATCAGCCTTCATGTTTTGGGTGCGTGCTCACTTTTGGTGCTTAGGATGGCAAATCGCTTCCTCCTTCTCCTCCTGCTTTCCTCATTCCGTCCCTCGAGTTTCGTGTGCAGAGGTATTCACCAGGCCCGTTCATTCCGAATGCAGTCCTCCCTTATTCCCCAGTCCTCCCGCAGGACGTTGCGATACCAGGGATTTAGGTGGGAGACAGCTTCTTTCTTCCCTCACGTGGCGCCTGGGAGCAATTCTCAAAGCGCAGGTATTAGCAGTTCGGCCCACATCTGGCCTAGGCCTTCCCTAACTGCCTAAGGGGTGCAAAGCCGGCTCTGCTGGCGAGTTCTAGTTCTCCACCCTCCCCCATCTTGTGACTGGGGGATTGGTGACAGACGCATCTGCGGTTGGCCTTAGATATCAGTGGCAGGGCCACAGATCCCACGAGGTCTGGCTGGCAATCCCAGGACGTTTGGAGGCAAAGCAAACGAGGTCTGGCTGGAAATCTCACGAGGTGGGGTTGGAAATCTCACGACGTTCGGCTGGAAATCCCAGGAGGTCGCGCTAGAAAGCTCACGAGGGTGGCCGGGAAACGCGCGACGTATGGCAGGCAAACTCACGAGGTTTGGTGGGAAAACTCATGCGCTTGGGCGGGGAAACTCACGAGGTTTGGCCGGGAAACTCACGGGGTTTGGACGGGAAACTCACGCGGGTCGGCGGCAATTCTCAAGAGGGTTGTCGGGGAACGTCACAAGGGTTTTCGGGACATCTCCCGCGGTTTGGAGGGACATCTCCCGCGGTTTGGAGGGATAGCACCCCAGGTTTCCTGGCGTATCGGACGAGGCCCAGCGGGATACCTCACGATGTTTGGCGAGATCTCTCCCCAGGTTTGGGGGCTGTCTCGCCAGGGTTGGTGGGAGGCCTTCCCCGGTTTGGCCCGAAATCTCACCAGGTTGGCGGGATATCTCGCCATGTTTGCCTGGAAATCTCACCAGGTTTGGCGGGAAACCTCACCGGGTTGGGCGGGAAATCTCACGGGTTGGGCGGGAGATCTCACCTGATTTGGACCGAGTCTGGTGAGATTTCCATAAGATCTGGCGAGATTTCCCTGAGATCTCGCAAGAGCCGGGCTGTCACCTCAGCAGATTGGTCCCCAAATCACCTGAGGTCCGGGGAAGGCAAGAGGTATAGATTCTTTCAACATTTCCGCGGTGTTGTGTGGCTAGTGCACTGAGCTTTAAGGTGTGGAGAGCCAGGGAAAGCCCCCACGGGCCTGCCTCCGTTCTCACCGTCCTGCAGTGGGCCCTTTGGCTTCTGGTTTCCCCTCCTGCTCTCCTGTGCCGGTCACCTCGCCGTGAGTGGGAAGGAGCTTTGCCCTGGCCCATTCATCCCGCATCCAAGCTCCTTTCTTACCTGCTTTAGAGCCAGGATGCTGAAACAACAGGGATTGAGGGAGACACCCTGTGTGTCTTCTTGAAGGGCATGCCTGGGACCAATGAGGAAAGTTGACTGCTGCCCAACCCCTCCGTGTGGGTTCCCTACTGACACTGGGAGCACAGCAATCCCTGCTACGTACGGGTTACAAGATCCGCCCAGGGGCCAGCAAGTTTGCCCCACGGGCGAACGGTTTTTGGCCCTGGATCTCCCTAAATGCGCCGTGATCTCCACAGATTTCAATGAGACGTCCCAAGATTTTCCCCAAGATCAGGTGATCTCTGGCTAAAGAAGAGGTGTCTCTTCTTTGTCTTTTTCTGGCTGGTTGTGCGCTCAAGAGAGTCATCCTGAACGTTATCAATGGGTGCCACCTTCTCGTGCCTGGGGTGGCGCATTGCTTTTCCCTCCTGTTCCTGCCTTTCTCACTCCGTCCTTCGGGTTGAGTGTGAAAAACGCTTCAGCAGGCCTGCTCCTTCTGTTTTCAGGGCTCCCTTATTACCCCCACGTCAAAGATGTTGCGATTCCAGGGATTGACGTGGGAGACAAATTGTTGATTCCCTCCTGGTGTGCCTGGGAGTATTTCGACCACTGGAGCTATTGGACGTTGTGCACACTTCTGGAATGTGCCATCCCTAAGCACCGAAGTGGCTCAAAGCAGTCTGGGCTGGGGAGGGCCATTTCCCCACACCACCGCCCCCAGAGCCTGGGTGATTGGTCACAGATGCATCAAGTTTTGGCCACAGAAGACAAGAGCTGAGCCTGACATATCAGAAGATTTGGGTGAGATCTCGCGAGGCCGGGCTCGCTATCTCCGAGGTGTGGATGAGTTCTTCCCGGGTCTGGAGAGAAACCTCATGAGCTGAGGATGACATATCGGGATGTATGGCTAGAGGTCTCCGGACGTGTGGGTGAGATCTCACGTGATTTGGACGGATCTGGTGAAATTTCCGTGAGAACTGGCTCGATATGGGTGAGATCTAAAAGCTTGGCTTGGCGTCACATGAGATTTCCCTGCCAAATCACGGAGGTACGGTGAAGGAAAGAGGTCTATTTTCTTTCATGTCGAGGGCCTTCTGAGGCTACTGCAGAGAGCATTAAGGTATTGAGAGCTGGGAAGAGCCCCCACGGGGGCTGCCTCTATGCTCACCATCCTGCAATGGGGACCGTGGTTCCTTCTTCCCCCTCCACTCTCCTGCTTCTCACACGTCTGGATGAGTGTGAGTCAGCATCCGCCTGGCCCACGTACCGGCCCTTCTTAACTGCTTTAGAGCCAGGATGCTGAAACAACGGGGATTTCGGTGTGAGGCACTTGGTGTCTTTCCAAGGGCCATGTCTGTGACAAATGAGGAAAGTGGAATTCTCGCCACCACTTCCATGCTGTGCCTTTCCGAAGGGCATTCCTGGGACGACGTAGGAAAACAGGAATCTGCCCGACACTTCCATCCGTATCAATCGCTTCCGTGAAGAAGCGTGCACCTGGCCCATCAGTGGTTCCGATGCCTTAGAGCCAGGATGCTGAAACACCAGGGATTGAGGGGTGAGAAACTTTGTGTCTCTCTCAAGGCATTCCTGGGCCCGATTAGGAAAGGACAATTCTGCCCAGCGCTTCCATGTGGACAAATCCCTTGGAGGAATAAGCATCCAGCTGGCCCACCGATGGTTTAGATGCCGAAGGGCCAGGATGCTGACCAACATGGTTTGAGGTGGGAGACACACTGTGCCTTTCTCAAGGGCTGCCTGTGAACCATTAGGAAAGGAGAATTCCGCCCAACCCTTCCATGTGTATTCACTGTTTCCATTAGGAACACCAGCCATCCCTGCTCCAGAGGGCCTAAACGATCCAGCCAAGGACCAGGGAGTTTGCCACAGGTGCGAAGGATTTTCGGGCCTACGTCTCCAGAAATGGGCCGAGATCTCACGAGATTTGTATGAGATCTCACCAGATTTTCCCCAAGATCATCTGATGTCTCGCTGAAGGAGAGGTATCGTTTCTTTTTCTTTTTCTGGGTGGTTTCGCCCTGAACAGAATCAGCCTTCATGTTTTGGGTGCGTGCTCACTTTTGGTGCTTAGGATGGCAAATCGCTTCCTCCTTCTCCTCCTGCTTTCCTCATTCCGTCCCTCGAGTTTCGTGTGCAGAGGTATTCACCAGGCCCGTTCATTCCGAATGCAGTCCTCCCTTATTCCCCAGTCCTCCCGCAGGACGTTGCGATACCAGGGATTTAGGTGGGAGACAGCTTCTTTCTTCCCTCACGTGGCGCCTGGGAGCAATTCTCAAAGCGCAGGTATTAGCAGTTCGGCCCACATCTGGCCTAGGCCTTCCCTAACTGCCTAAGGGGTGCAAAGCCGGCTCTGCTGGCGAGTTCTAGTTCTCCACCCTCCCCCATCTTGTGACTGGGGGATTGGTGACAGACGCATCTGCGGTTGGCCTTAGATATCAGTGGCAGGGCCACAGATCCCACGAGGTCTGGCTGGCAATCCCAGGACGTTTGGAGGCAAAGCAAACGAGGTCTGGCTGGAAATCTCACGAGGTGGGGTTGGAAATCTCACGACGTTCGGCTGGAAATCCCAGGAGGTCGCGCTAGAAAGCTCACGAGGGTGGCCGGGAAACGCGCGACGTATGGCAGGCAAACTCACGAGGTTTGGTGGGAAAACTCATGCGCTTGGGCGGGGAAACTCACGAGGTTTGGCCGGGAAACTCACGGGGTTTGGACGGGAAACTCACGCGGGTCGGCGGCAATTCTCAAGAGGGTTGTCGGGGAACGTCACAAGGGTTTTCGGGACATCTCCCGCGGTTTGGAGGGACATCTCCCGCGGTTTGGAGGGATAGCACCCCAGGTTTCCTGGCGTATCGGACGAGGCCCAGCGGGATACCTCACGATGTTTGGCGAGATCTCTCCCCAGGTTTGGGGGCTGTCTCGCCAGGGTTGGTGGGAGGCCTTCCCCGGTTTGGCCCGAAATCTCACCAGGTTGGCGGGATATCTCGCCATGTTTGCCTGGAAATCTCACCAGGTTTGGCGGGAAACCTCACCGGGTTGGGCGGGAAATCTCACGGGTTGGGCGGGAGATCTCACCTGATTTGGACCGAGTCTGGTGAGATTTCCATAAGATCTGGCGAGATTTCCCTGAGATCTCGCAAGAGCCGGGCTGTCACCTCAGCAGATTGGTCCCCAAATCACCTGAGGTCCGGGGAAGGCAAGAGGTATAGATTCTTTCAACATTTCCGCGGTGTTGTGTGGCTAGTGCACTGAGCTTTAAGGTGTGGAGAGCCAGGGAAAGCCCCCACGGGCCTGCCTCCGTTCTCACCGTCCTGCAGTGGGCCCTTTGGCTTCTGGTTTCCCCTCCTGCTCTCCTGTGCCGGTCACCTCGCCGTGAGTGGGAAGGAGCTTTGCCCTGGCCCATTCATCCCGCATCCAAGCTCCTTTCTTACCTGCTTTAGAGCCAGGATGCTGAAACAACAGGGATTGAGGGAGACACCCTGTGTGTCTTCTTGAAGGGCATGCCTGGGACCAATGAGGAAAGTTGACTGCTGCCCAACCCCTCCGTGTGGGTTCCCTACGGACACTGGGAGCACAGCAATCCCTGCTACGTACGGGTTACAAGATCCGCCCAGGGGCCAGCAAGTTTGCCCCACGGGCGAACGGTTTTTGGCCCTGGATCTCCCTAAATGCGCCGTGATCTCCACAGATTTCAATGAGACGTCCCAAGATTTTCCCCAAGATCAGGTGATCTCTGGCTAAAGAAGAGGTGTCTCTTCTTTGTCTTTTTCTGGCTGGTTGTGCGCTCAAGAGAGTCATCCTGAACGTTATCAATGGGTGCCACCTTCTCGTGCCTGGGGTGGCGCATTGCTTTTCCCTCCTGTTCCTGCCTTTCTCACTCCGTCCTTCGGGTTGAGTGTGAAAAACGCTTCAGCAGGCCTGCTCCTTCTGTTTTCAGGGCTCCCTTATTACCCCCACGTCAAAGATGTTGCGATTCCAGGGATTGACGTGGGAGACAAATTGTTGATTCCCTCCTGGTGTGCCTGGGAGTATTTCGACCACTGGAGCTATTGGACGTTGTGCACACTTCTGGAATGTGCCATCCCTAAGCACCGAAGTGGCTCAAAGCAGTCTGGGCTGGGGAGGGCCATTTCCCCACACCACCGCCCCCAGAGCCTGGGTGATTGGTCACAGATGCATCAAGTTTTGGCCACAGAAGACAAGAGCTGAGCCTGACATATCAGAAGATTTGGGTGAGATCTCGCGAGGCCGGGCTCGCTATCTCCGAGGTGTGGATGAGTTCTTCCCGGGTCTGGAGAGAAACCTCATGAGCTGAGGATGACATATCGGGATGTATGGCTAGAGGTCTCCGGACGTGTGGGTGAGATCTCACGTGATTTGGACGGATCTGGTGAAATTTCCGTGAGAACTGGCTCGATATGGGTGAGATCTAAAAGCTTGGCTTGGCGTCACATGAGATTTCCCTGCCAAATCACGGAGGTACGGTGAAGGAAAGAGGTCTATTTTCTTTCATGTCGAGGGCCTTCTGAGGCTACTGCAGAGAGCATTAAGGTATTGAGAGCTGGGAAGAGCCCCCACGGGGGCTGCCTCTATGCTCACCATCCTGCAATGGGGACCGTGGTTCCTTCTTCCCCCTCCACTCTCCTGCTTCTCACACGTCTGGATGAGTGTGAGTCAGCATCCGCCTGGCCCACGTACCGGCCCTTCTTAACTGCTTTAGGGCCAGGATGCTGAAACAACGGGGATTTCGGTGTGAGGCACTTGGTGTCTTTCCAAGGGCCATGTCTGTGACAAATGAGGAAAGTGGAATTCTCGCCACCACTTCCATGCTGTGCCTTTCCGAAGGGCATTCCTGGGACGACGTAGGAAAACAGGAATCTGCCCGACACTTCCATCCGTATCAATCGCTTCCGTGAAGAAGCGTGCACCTGGCCCATCAGTGGTTCCGATGCCTTAGAGCCAGGATGCTGAAACACCAGGGATTGAGGGGTGAGAAACTTTGTGTCTCTCTCAAGGCATTCCTGGGCCCGATTAGGAAAGGACAATTCTGCCCAGCGCTTCCATGTGGACAAATCCCTTGGAGGAATAAGCATCCAGCTGGCCCACCGATGGTTTAGATGCCGAAGGGCCAGGATGCTGACCAACATGGTTTGAGGTGGGAGACACACTGTGCCTTTCTCAAGGGCTGCCTGTGAACCATTAGGAAAGGAGAATTCCGCCCAACCCTTCCATGTGTATTCACTGTTTCCATTAGGAACACCAGCCATCCCTGCTCCAGAGGGCCTAAACGATCCAGCCAAGGACCAGGGAGTTTGCCACAGGTGCGAAGGATTTTCGGGCCTACGTCTCCAGAAATGGGCCGAGATCTCACGAGATTTGTATGAGATCTCACCAGATTTTCCCCAAGATCATCTGATGTCTCGCTGAAGGAGAGGTATCGTTTCTTTTTCTTTTTCTGGGTGGTTTCGCCCTGAACAGAATCAGCCTTCATGTTTTGGGTGCGTGCTCACTTTTGGTGCTTAGGATGGCAAATCGCTTCCTCCTTCTCCTCCTGCTTTCCTCATTCCGTCCCTCGAGTTTCGTGTGCAGAGGTATTCACCAGGCCCGTTCATTCCGAATGCAGTCCTCCCTTATTCCCCAGTCCTCCCGCAGGACGTTGCGATACCAGGGATTTAGGTGGGAGACAGCTTCTTTCTTCCCTCACGTGGCGCCTGGGAGCAATTCTCAAAGCGCAGGTATTAGCAGTTCGGCCCACATCTGGCCTAGGCCTTCCCTAACTGCCTAAGGGGTGCAAAGCCGGCTCTGCTGGCGAGTTCTAGTTCTCCACCCTCCCCCATCTTGTGACTGGGGGATTGGTGACAGACGCATCTGCGGTTGGCCTTAGATATCAGTGGCAGGGCCACAGATCCCACGAGGTCTGGCTGGCAATCCCAGGACGTTTGGAGGCAAAGCAAACGAGGTCTGGCTGGAAATCTCACGAGGTGGGGTTGGAAATCTCACGACGTTCGGCTGGAAATCCCAGGAGGTCGCGCTAGAAAGCTCACGAGGGTGGCCGGGAAACGCGCGACGTATGGCAGGCAAACTCACGAGGTTTGGTGGGAAAACTCATGCGCTTGGGCGGGGAAACTCACGAGGTTTGGCCGGGAAACTCACGGGGTTTGGACGGGAAACTCACGCGGGTCGGCGGCAATTCTCAAGAGGGTTGTCGGGGAACGTCACAAGGGTTTTCGGGACATCTCCCGCGGTTTGGAGGGACATCTCCCGCGGTTTGGAGGGATAGCACCCCAGGTTTCCTGGCGTATCGGACGAGGCCCAGCGGGATACCTCACGATGTTTGGCGAGATCTCTCCCCAGGTTTGGGGGCTGTCTCGCCAGGGTTGGTGGGAGGCCTTCCCCGGTTTGGCCCGAAATCTCACCAGGTTGGCGGGATATCTCGCCATGTTTGCCTGGAAATCTCACCAGGTTTGGCGGGAAACCTCACCGGGTTGGGCGGGAAATCTCACGGGTTGGGCGGGAGATCTCACCTGATTTGGACCGAGTCTGGTGAGATTTCCATAAGATCTGGCGAGATTTCCCTGAGATCTCGCAAGAGCCGGGCTGTCACCTCAGCAGATTGGTCCCCAAATCACCTGAGGTCCGGGGAAGGCAAGAGGTATAGATTCTTTCAACATTTCCGCGGTGTTGTGTGGCTAGTGCACTGAGCTTTAAGGTGTGGAGAGCCAGGGAAAGCCCCCACGGGCCTGCCTCCGTTCTCACCGTCCTGCAGTGGGCCCTTTGGCTTCTGGTTTCCCCTCCTGCTCTCCTGTGCCGGTCACCTCGCCGTGAGTGGGAAGGAGCTTTGCCCTGGCCCATTCATCCCGCATCCAAGCTCCTTTCTTACCTGCTTTAGAGCCAGGATGCTGAAACAACAGGGATTGAGGGAGACACCCTGTGTGTCTTCTTGAAGGGCATGCCTGGGACCAATGAGGAAAGTTGACTGCTGCCCAACCCCTCCGTGTGGGTTCCCTACGGACACTGGGAGCACAGCAATCCCTGCTACGTACGGGTTACAAGATCCGCCCAGGGGCCAGCAAGTTTGCCCCACGGGCGAACGGTTTTTGGCCCTGGATCTCCCTAAATGCGCCGTGATCTCCACAGATTTCAATGAGACGTCCCAAGATTTTCCCCAAGATCAGGTGATCTCTGGCTAAAGAAGAGGTGTCTCTTCTTTGTCTTTTTCTGGCTGGTTGTGCGCTCAAGAGAGTCATCCTGAACGTTATCAATGGGTGCCACCTTCTCGTGCCTGGGGTGGCGCATTGCTTTTCCCTCCTGTTCCTGCCTTTCTCACTCCGTCCTTCGGGTTGAGTGTGAAAAACGCTTCAGCAGGCCTGCTCCTTCTGTTTTCAGGGCTCCCTTATTACCCCCACGTCAAAGATGTTGCGATTCCAGGGATTGACGTGGGAGACAAATTGTTGATTCCCTCCTGGTGTGCCTGGGAGTATTTCGACCACTGGAGCTATTGGACGTTGTGCACACTTCTGGAATGTGCCATCCCTAAGCACCGAAGTGGCTCAAAGCAGTCTGGGCTGGGGAGGGCCATTTCCCCACACCACCGCCCCCAGAGCCTGGGTGATTGGTCACAGATGCATCAAGTTTTGGCCACAGAAGACAAGAGCTGAGCCTGACATATCAGAAGATTTGGGTGAGATCTCGCGAGGCCGGGCTCGCTATCTCCGAGGTGTGGATGAGTTCTTCCCGGGTCTGGAGAGAAACCTCATGAGCTGAGGATGACATATCGGGATGTATGGCTAGAGGTCTCCGGACGTGTGGGTGAGATCTCACGTGATTTGGACGGATCTGGTGAAATTTCCGTGAGAACTGGCTCGATATGGGTGAGATCTAAAAGCTTGGCTTGGCGTCACATGAGATTTCCCTGCCAAATCACGGAGGTACGGTGAAGGAAAGAGGTCTATTTTCTTTCATGTCGAGGGCCTTCTGAGGCTACTGCAGAGAGCATTAAGGTATTGAGAGCTGGGAAGAGCCCCCACGGGGGCTGCCTCTATGCTCACCATCCTGCAATGGGGACCGTGGTTCCTTCTTCCCCCTCCACTCTCCTGCTTCTCACACGTCTGGATGAGTGTGAGTCAGCATCCGCCTGGCCCACGTACCGGCCCTTCTTAACTGCTTTAGAGCCAGGATGCTGAAACAACGGGGATTTCGGTGTGAGGCACTTGGTGTCTTTCCAAGGGCCATGTCTGTGACAAATGAGGAAAGTGGAATTCTCGCCACCACTTCCATGCTGTGCCTTTCCGAAGGGCATTCCTGGGACGACGTAGGAAAACAGGAATCTGCCCGACACTTCCATCCGTATCAATCGCTTCCGTGAAGAAGCGTGCACCTGGCCCATCAGTGGTTCCGATGCCTTAGAGCCAGGATGCTGAAACACCAGGGATTGAGGGGTGAGAAACTTTGTGTCTCTCTCAAGGCATTCCTGGGCCCGATTAGGAAAGGACAATTCTGCCCAGCGCTTCCATGTGGACAAATCCCTTGGAGGAATAAGCATCCAGCTGGCCCACCGATGGTTTAGATGCCGAAGGGCCAGGATGCTGACCAACATGGTTTGAGGTGGGAGACACACTGTGCCTTTCTCAAGGGCTGCCTGTGAACCATTAGGAAAGGAGAATTCCGCCCAACCCTTCCATGTGTATTCACTGTTTCCATTAGGAACACCAGCCATCCCTGCTCCAGAGGGCCTAAACGATCCAGCCAAGGACCAGGGAGTTTGCCACAGGTGCGAAGGATTTTCGGGCCTACGTCTCCAGAAATGGGCCGAGATCTCACGAGATTTGTATGAGATCTCACCAGATTTTCCCCAAGATCATCTGATGTCTCGCTGAAGGAGAGGTATCGTTTCTTTTTCTTTTTCTGGGTGGTTTCGCCCTGAACAGAATCAGCCTTCATGTTTTGGGTGCGTGCTCACTTTTGGTGCTTAGGATGGCAAATCGCTTCCTCCTTCTCCTCCTGCTTTCCTCATTCCGTCCCTCGAGTTTCGTGTGCAGAGGTATTCACCAGGCCCGTTCATTCCGAATGCAGTCCTCCCTTATTCCCCAGTCCTCCCGCAGGACGTTGCGATACCAGGGATTTAGGTGGGAGACAGCTTCTTTCTTCCCTCACGTGGCGCCTGGGAGCAATTCTCAAAGCGCAGGTATTAGCAGTTCGGCCCACATCTGGCCTAGGCCTTCCCTAACTGCCTAAGGGGTGCAAAGCCGGCTCTGCTGGCGAGTTCTAGTTCTCCACCCTCCCCCATCTTGTGACTGGGGGATTGGTGACAGACGCATCTGCGGTTGGCCTTAGATATCAGTGGCAGGGCCACAGATCCCACGAGGTCTGGCTGGCAATCCCAGGACGTTTGGAGGCAAAGCAAACGAGGTCTGGCTGGAAATCTCACGAGGTGGGGTTGGAAATCTCACGACGTTCGGCTGGAAATCCCAGGAGGTCGCGCTAGAAAGCTCACGAGGGTGGCCGGGAAACGCGCGACGTATGGCAGGCAAACTCACGAGGTTTGGTGGGAAAACTCATGCGCTTGGGCGGGGAAACTCACGAGGTTTGGCCGGGAAACTCACGGGGTTTGGACGGGAAACTCACGCGGGTCGGCGGCAATTCTCAAGAGGGTTGTCGGGGAACGTCACAAGGGTTTTCGGGACATCTCCCGCGGTTTGGAGGGACATCTCCCGCGGTTTGGAGGGATAGCACCCCAGGTTTCCTGGCGTATCGGACGAGGCCCAGCGGGATACCTCACGATGTTTGGCGAGATCTCTCCCCAGGTTTGGGGGCTGTCTCGCCAGGGTTGGTGGGAGGCCTTCCCCGGTTTGGCCCGAAATCTCACCAGGTTGGCGGGATATCTCGCCATGTTTGCCTGGAAATCTCACCAGGTTTGGCGGGAAACCTCACCGGGTTGGGCGGGAAATCTCACGGGTTGGGCGGGAGATCTCACCTGATTTGGACCGAGTCTGGTGAGATTTCCATAAGATCTGGCGAGATTTCCCTGAGATCTCGCAAGAGCCGGGCTGTCACCTCAGCAGATTGGTCCCCAAATCACCTGAGGTCCGGGGAAGGCAAGAGGTATAGATTCTTTCAACATTTCCGCGGTGTTGTGTGGCTAGTGCACTGAGCTTTAAGGTGTGGAGAGCCAGGGAAAGCCCCCACGGGCCTGCCTCCGTTCTCACCGTCCTGCAGTGGGCCCTTTGGCTTCTGGTTTCCCCTCCTGCTCTCCTGTGCCGGTCACCTCGCCGTGAGTGGGAAGGAGCTTTGCCCTGGCCCATTCATCCCGCATCCAAGCTCCTTTCTTACCTGCTTTAGAGCCAGGATGCTGAAACAACAGGGATTGAGGGAGACACCCTGTGTGTCTTCTTGAAGGGCATGCCTGGGACCAATGAGGAAAGTTGACTGCTGCCCAACCCCTCCGTGTGGGTTCCCTACTGACACTGGGAGCACAGCAATCCCTGCTACGTACGGGTTACAAGATCCGCCCAGGGGCCAGCAAGTTTGCCCCACGGGCGAACGGTTTTTGGCCCTGGATCTCCCTAAATGCGCCGTGATCTCCACAGATTTCAATGAGACGTCCCAAGATTTTCCCCAAGATCAGGTGATCTCTGGCTAAAGAAGAGGTGTCTCTTCTTTGTCTTTTTCTGGCTGGTTGTGCGCTCAAGAGAGTCATCCTGAACGTTATCAATGGGTGCCACCTTCTCGTGCCTGGGGTGGCGCATTGCTTTTCCCTCCTGTTCCTGCCTTTCTCACTCCGTCCTTCGGGTTGAGTGTGAAAAACGCTTCAGCAGGCCTGCTCCTTCTGTTTTCAGGGCTCCCTTATTACCCCCACGTCAAAGATGTTGCGATTCCAGGGATTGACGTGGGAGACAAATTGTTGATTCCCTCCTGGTGTGCCTGGGAGTATTTCGACCACTGGAGCTATTGGACGTTGTGCACACTTCTGGAATGTGCCATCCCTAAGCACCGAAGTGGCTCAAAGCAGTCTGGGCTGGGGAGGGCCATTTCCCCACACCACCGCCCCCAGAGCCTGGGTGATTGGTCCACAGATGCATCAAGTTTTGGCCACAGAAGACAAGAGCTGAGCCTGACATATCAGAAGATTTGGGTGAGATCTCGCGAGGCCGGGCTCGCTATCTCCGAGGTGTGGATGAGTTCTTCCCGGGTCTGGAGAGAAACCTCATGAGCTGAGGATGACATATCGGGATGTATGGCTAGAGGTCTCCGGACGTGTGGGTGAGATCTCACGTGATTTGGACGGATCTGGTGAAATTTCCGTGAGAACTGGCTCGATATGGGTGAGATCTAAAAGCTTGGCTTGGCGTCACATGAGATTTCCCTGCCAAATCACGGAGGTACGGTGAAGGAAAGAGGTCTATTTTCTTTCATGTCGAGGGCCTTCTGAGGCTACTGCAGAGAGCATTAAGGTATTGAGAGCTGGGAAGAGCCCCCACGGGGGCTGCCTCTATGCTCACCATCCTGCAATGGGGACCGTGGTTCCTTCTTCCCCCTCCACTCTCCTGCTTCTCACACGTCTGGATGAGTGTGAGTCAGCATCCGCCTGGCCCACGTACCGGCCCTTCTTAACTGCTTTAGAGCCAGGATGCTGAAACAACGGGGATTTCGGTGTGAGGCACTTGGTGTCTTTCCAAGGGCCATGTCTGTGACAAATGAGGAAAGTGGAATTCTCGCCACCACTTCCATGCTGTGCCTTTCCGAAGGGCATTCCTGGGACGACGTAGGAAAACAGGAATCTGCCCGACACTTCCATCCGTATCAATCGCTTCCGTGAAGAAGCGTGCACCTGGCCCATCAGTGGTTCCGATGCCTTAGAGCCAGGATGCTGAAACACCAGGGATTGAGGGGTGAGAAACTTTGTGTCTCTCTCAAGGCATTCCTGGGCCCGATTAGGAAAGGACAATTCTGCCCAGCGCTTCCATGTGGACAAATCCCTTGGAGGAATAAGCATCCAGCTGGCCCACCGATGGTTTAGATGCCGAAGGGCCAGGATGCTGACCAACATGGTTTGAGGTGGGGAGACACACCTGTGCCTTTCTCAAGGGCTGCCTGTGAACCATTAGGAAAGGAGAATTCCGCCCAACCCTTCCATGTGTATTCACTGTTTCCATTAGGAACACCAGCCATCCCTGCTCCAGAGGGCCTAAACGATCCAGCCAAGGACCAGGGAGTTTGCCACAGGTGCGAAGGATTTTCGGGCCCTACGTCTCCAGAAATGGGCCGAGATCTCACGAGATTTGTATGAGATCTCACCAGATTTTCCCCAAGATCATCTGATGTCTCGCTGAAGGAGAGGTATCGTTTCTTTTTCTTTTTCTGGGTGGTTTCGCCCTGAACAGAATCAGCCTTCATGTTTTGGGTGCGTGCTCACTTTTGGTGCTTAGGATGGGCAAATCGCTTCCTCCTTCTCCTCCTGCTTTCCTCATTCCGTCCCTCGAGTTTCGTGTGCAGAGGTATTCACCAGGCCCGTTCATTCCGAATGCAGTCCTCCCTTATTCCCCAGTCCTCCCGCAGGACGTTGCGATACCAGGGATTTAGGTGGGAGACAGCTTCTTTCTTCCCTCACGTGGCGCCTGGGAGCAATTCTCAAAGCGCAGGGTATTAGCAGTTCGGCCCACATCTGGCCTAGGCCTTTCCCTAACTGCCTAAGGGGTGCAAAGCCGGCTCTGGCTGGCGAGTTCTAGTTCTCCACCCTCCCCCATCTTGTGACTGGGGGATTGGTGACAGACGCATCTGCGGTTGGCCTTAGATATCAGTGGCAGGGCCACAGATCCCACGAGGTCTGGCTGGCAATCCCAGGACGTTTGGAGGCAAAGCAAACGAGGTCTGGCTGGAAATCTCACGAGGTGGGGTTGGAAATCTCACGACGTTCGGCTGGAAAATCCCAGGAGGGTCGCGCTA
>NW_026992077.1:0-30798 GCF_029215605.1 Mirounga angustirostris | reverse complement strand
AGGAATGCCCTTCAGAAAGGCACAGCATGGAAGTGGTGGCGAGAATTCCACTTTCCTCATTTGTCACAGACATGGCCCTTGGAAAGACACCAAGTGCCTCACACCGAAATCCCCGTTGTTTCAGCATCCTGGCTCTAAAGCAGTTAAGAAGGGCCGGTACGTGGGCCAGGCGGATGCTGACTCACACTCATCCAGACGTGTGAGAAGCAGGAGAGTGGAGGGGGAAAGAAGGAACAACGGTCCCCATTGCAGGATGGTGAGCAGAGAGGCAGCCCCCGTGGGGGCTCTTCCCAGCTCTCAATACCTTAATGCTCTCTGCAGTAGCCTCAGAAGGCCCTCGACATGAAAGAAAATAGACCTCTTTCCTTCACCGTACCTCCGTGATTTGGCAGGGAAATCTCATGTGACGCCAAGCCAAGCTTTTAGATCTCACCCATATCGAGCCAGTTCTCACGGAAATTTCACCAGATCCGTCCAAATCACGTGAGATCTCACCCACACGTCCGGAGACCTCTAGCCATACATCCCGATATCTCATCCTCAGCTCATGAGGTTTCTCTCCAGACCCGGGAAGAACTCATCCACACCTCGGAGATAGCGAGCCCGGCCTCGCGAGATCTCACCCAAATCTTCTGATATGGCAGGCTCAGCTCTTGTCTTCTGTGGCCAAAACTTGATGCATCTGTGACCAATCACCCAGGCTCTGGGGGCGGTGGTGTGGGGAAATGGCCCTCCCCAGCCCAGACTGCTTTGAGCCACTTCGGGGCTTAGGGATGGCACATTCCAGAAGTGTGCACAACGTCCAGTAGCTCCAGTGGTCGAAGTACTCCCAGGCACAACAGGAGGGAATCAACAATTTGTCTCCCACGTCAATCCCTGGAATCGCAACATCTTTGACGTGGGGGTAATAAGGGAGCCCTGAAAACAGAAGGAGCAGGCCCGCTGAAGCGTTTTTCACACTCAACCCGAAGGACGGAGTGAGAAAGGCAGGAACAGGAGGGAAAAGCAATGCGCCACCCCAGGCACGAGAAGGTGGCACCCATTGATAACGTTCAGGATGACTCTCTTGAGCGCACAACCAGCCAGAAAAAGACAAAGAAGAGACACCTCTTCTTTAGCCAGAGATCACCTGATCTTGGGGAAAATCTTGGGACGTCTCATGGAAATCTGTGGAGATCACGGCGCATTTAGTGAGATCCAGGGCCAAAAACCGTTCGCCCGTGGGGCAAACTTGCTGGCCCCTGGGCGGATCGTGTAACCCGTACGTAGCAGGGATTGCTGTGCTCCCAGTGTCAGTAGGGAACCCACACGGAGGGGTTGGGCAGCAGTCAACTTTCCTCATTGGTCCCAGGCATGCCCTTCAAGAAGACACACAGGGTGTCTCCCTCAATCCCTGTTGTTTCAGCATCCTGGCTCTAAAGCAGGTAAGAAAGGAGCTTGGATGCGGGATGAATGGGCCAGGGCAAAGCTCCTTCACACTCACGGCGAGGTGACCGGCACAGGAGAGCAGGAGGGGAAACCAGAAGCCAAAGGGCCCACCGCAGGACGGTGAGAACGGAGGCAGGCCCGTGGGCGCTTTCCCTGGCTCTCCACACCTTAAAGCTCAGTGCACTAGCCACACAACACCGCGGAAATGTTGAAAGAATCTATACCTCTTGCCTTCCCCGGACCTCAGGTGATTTGGGGATCAATCTGCTGAGGTGACAGCCCGGCTCTTGCGAGATCTCAGGGAAATCTCGCCAGATCTTATGGAAATCTCACCAGACTCGGTCCAAATCAGGTGAGATCTCCCGCCCAACCCGTGAGATTTCCCGCCCAACCCGGTGAGGTTTCCCGCCAACCCTGGTGAGATTTCCAGGCAAACATGGCGAGATATCCCGCCAACCTGGTGAGATTTCGGGCCAAACCGGGGAAGGCCTCCCACCAACCCTGGCGAGACAGCCCCCAAACCTGGGGAGAGATCTCGCCAAACATCGTGAGGTATCCCGCTGGGCCTCGTCCGATACGCCAGGAAACCTGGGGTGCTATCCCTCCAAACCGCGGGAGATGTCCCTCCGAACCGCGGGACATGTCCCGAAAACCCTTGTGACGTTCCCCGACAACCCTCTTGAGAATTGCCGCCGACCCGCGTGAGTTTCCCGGCCAAAGCCCGTGAGTTTCCCGGCCAAACCTCGTGAGTTTCCCCGCCCAAGCGCATGAGTTTTCCCACCAAACCTCGTGAGTTTGCCTGCCATACGTCGCGCGTTTCCCGGCCACCCTCGTGAGCTTTCTAGCCCGACCTCCTGGGATTTCCAGCCGAACGTCGTGAGATTTCCAACCCCACCTCGTGAGATTTCCAGCCAGACCTCGTTTGCTTTGCCGCCAAACGTCCTGGGATGGCCAGCCAGACCTCGTGGGATCTGTGGCCCTGCCACTGATATCTAAGGCCAACCGCAGATGCGTCTGTCACCAATCCCCCAGTCACAAGATGGGGGAGGGTGGAGAACTAGAACTCGCCAGCAGAGCCGGCTTTGCACCCCTTAGGCAGTTAGGGAAGGCCTAGGCCAGATGGGGGCCGAACTGCTAATACCTGCGCTTTGAGAATTGCTCCCAGGCGCCACGTGAGGGAAGAAAGAAGCTGTCTCCCACCTAAATCCCTGGTATCGCAACGTCCTGCGGGAGGACTGGGGAATAAGGGAGGACTGCATTCGGAATGAACGGGCCTGGTGAATACCTCTGCACACGAAACTCGAGGGACGGAATGAGGAAAGCAGGAGGAGAAGGAGGAAGCGATTTGCCATCCTAAGCACCAAAAGTGAGCACGCACCCAAAACATGAAGGCTGATTCTGTTCAGGGCGAAACCACCCAGAAAAAGAAAAAGAAGCGATACCTCTCCTTCAGCGAGACATCAGATGATCTTGGGGAAAATCTGGGGAGATCTCATACAAATCTCGTGAGATCTCGGCCCATTTCTGGAGACGTAGGCCCGAAAATCCTTCGCACCTGTGGCAAACTCCCTGGTCCTTGGCTGGATCGTTTAGGCCCTCTGGAGCAGGGATGGCTGGTGTTCCTAATGGAAACAGTGAATACACATGGAAGGGTTGGGCGGAATTCTCCTTTCCTAATGGTTCACAGGCAGCCCTTGAGAAAGGCACAGTGTGTCTCCCACCTCAAACCATGTTGGTCAGCATCCTGGCCCTTCGGCCTCTAAACCATCGGTGGGCCAGCTGGATGCTTATTCCTCCAAGGGATTTGTCCACATGGAAGCGCTGGGCAGAATTGTCCTTTCCTAATCGGGCCCAGGAACGCCTTGAGAGAGACACAAAGTTTCTCACCCCTCAATCCCTGGTGTTTCAGCATCCTGGCTCTAAGGCATCGGAACCACTGATGGGCCAGGTGCACGCTTCTTCACGGAAGCGATTGATACGGATGGAAGTGTCGGGCAGATTCCTGTTTTCCTACGTCGTCCCAGGAATGCCCTTCAGAAAGGCACAGCATGGAAGTGGTGGCGAGAATTCCACTTTCCTCATTTGTCACAGACATGGCCCTTGGAAAGACACCAAGTGCCTCACACCGAAATCCCCGTTGTTTCAGCATCCTGGCTCTAAAGCAGTTAAGAAGGGCCGGTACGTGGGCCAGGCGGATGCTGACTCACACTCATCCAGACGTGTGAGAAGCAGGAGAGTGGAGGGGGAAAGAAGGAACAACGGTCCCCATTGCAGGATGGTGAGCAGAGAGGCAGCCCCCGTGGGGGCTCTTCCCAGCTCTCAATACCTTAATGCTCTCTGCAGTAGCCTCAGAAGGCCCTCGACATGAAAGAAAATAGACCTCTTTCCTTCACCGTACCTCCGTGATTTGGGAGGGAAATCTCATGTGACGCCAAGCCAAGCTTTTAGATCTCACCCATATCGAGCCAGTTCTCACGGAAATTTCACCAGATCCGTCCAAATCACGTGAGATCTCACCCACACGTCCGGAGACCTCTAGCCATACATCCCGATATCTCATCCTCAGCTCATGAGGTTTCTCTCCAGACCCGGGAAGAACTCATCCACACCTCGGAGATAGCGAGCCCGGCCTCGCGAGATCTCACCCAAATCTTCTGATATGGCAGGCTCAGCTCTTGTCTTCTGTGGCCAAAACTTGATGCATCTGTGACCAATCACCCAGGCTCTGGGGGCGGTGGTGTGGGGAAATGGCCCTCCCCAGCCCAGACTGCTTTGAGCCACTTCGGGGCTTAGGGATGGCACATTCCAGAAGTGTGCACAACGTCCAGTAGCTCCAGTGGTCGAAGTACTCCCAGGCACAACAGGAGGGAATCAACAATTTGTCTCCCACGTCAATCCCTGGAATCGCAACATCTTTGACGTGGGGGTAATAAGGGAGCCCTGAAAACAGAAGGAGCAGGCCCGCTGAAGCGTTTTTCACACTCAACCCGAAGGACGGAGTGAGAAAGGCAGGAACAGGAGGGAAAAGCAATGCGCCACCCCAGGCACGAGAAGGTGGCACCCATTGATAACGTTCAGGATGACTCTCTTGAGCGCACAACCAGCCAGAAAAAGACAAAGAAGAGACACCTCTTCTTTAGCCAGAGATCACCTGATCTTGGGGAAAATCTTGGGACGTCTCATGGAAATCTGTGGAGATCACGGCGCATTTAGTGAGATCCAGGGCCAAAAACCGTTCGCCCGTGGGGCAAACTTGCTGGCCCCTGGGCGGATCGTGTAACCCGTACGTAGCAGGGATTGCTGTGCTCCCAGTGTCAGTAGGGAACCCACACGGAGGGGTTGGGCAGCAGTCAACTTTCCTCATTGGTCCCAGGCATGCCCTTCAAGAAGACACACAGGGTGTCTCCCTCAATCCCTGTTGTTTCAGCATCCTGGCTCTAAAGCAGGTAAGAAAGGAGCTTGGATGCGGGATGAATGGGCCAGGGCAAAGCTCCTTCACACTCACGGCGAGGTGACCGGCACAGGAGAGCAGGAGGGGAAACCAGAAGCCAAAGGGCCCACCGCAGGACGGTGAGAACGGAGGCAGGCCCGTGGGCGCTTTCCCTGGCTCTCCACACCTTAAAGCTCAGTGCACTAGCCACACAACACCGCGGAAATGTTGAAAGAATCTATACCTCTTGCCTTCCCCGGACCTCAGGTGATTTGGGGATCAATCTGCTGAGGTGACAGCCCGGCTCTTGCGAGATCTCAGGGAAATCTCGCCAGATCTTATGGAAATCTCACCAGACTCGGTCCAAATCAGGTGAGATCTCCCGCCCAACCCGTGAGATTTCCCGCCCAACCCGGTGAGGTTTCCCGCCAACCCTGGTGAGATTTCCAGGCAAACATGGCGAGATATCCCGCCAACCTGGTGAGATTTCGGGCCAAACCGGGGAAGGCCTCCCACCAACCCTGGCGAGACAGCCCCCAAACCTGGGGAGAGATCTCGCCAAACATCGTGAGGTATCCCGCTGGGCCTCGTCCGATACGCCAGGAAACCTGGGGTGCTATCCCTCCAAACCGCGGGAGATGTCCCTCCGAACCGCGGGAGATGTCCCGAAAACCCTTGTGACGTTCCCCGACAACCCTCTTGAGAATTGCCGCCGACCCGCGTGAGTTTCCCGGCCAAAGCCCGTGAGTTTCCCGGCCAAACCTCGTGAGTTTCCCCGCCCAAGCGCATGAGTTTTCCCACCAAACCTCGTGAGTTTGCCTGCCATACGTCGCGCGTTTCCCGGCCACCCTCGTGAGCTTTCTAGCCCGACCTCCTGGGATTTCCAGCCGAACGTCGTGAGATTTCCAACCCCACCTCGTGAGATTTCCAGCCAGACCTCGTTTGCTTTGCCGCCAAACGTCCTGGGATGGCCAGCCAGACCTCGTGGGATCTGTGGCCCTGCCACTGATATCTAAGGCCAACCGCAGATGCGTCTGTCACCAATCCCCCAGTCACAAGATGGGGGAGGGTGGAGAACTAGAACTCGCCAGCAGAGCCGGCTTTGCACCCCTTAGGCAGTTAGGGAAGGCCTAGGCCAGATGGGGGCCGAACTGCTAATACCTGCGCTTTGAGAATTGCTCCCAGGCGCCACGTGAGGGAAGAAAGAAGCTGTCTCCCACCTAAATCCCTGGTATCGCAACGTCCTGCGGGAGGACTGGGGAATAAGGGAGGACTGCATTCGGAATGAACGGGCCTGGTGAATACCTCTGCACACGAAACTCGAGGGACGGAATGAGGAAAGCAGGAGGAGAAGGAGGAAGCGATTTGCCATCCTAAGCACCAAAAGTGAGCACGCACCCAAAACATGAAGGCTGATTCTGTTCAGGGCGAAACCACCCAGAAAAAGAAAAAGAAGCGATACCTCTCCTTCAGCGAGACATCAGATGATCTTGGGGAAAATCTGGGGAGATCTCATACAAATCTCGTGAGATCTCGGCCCATTTCTGGAGACGTAGGCCCGAAAATCCTTCGCACCTGTGGCAAACTCCCTGGTCCTTGGCTGGATCGTTTAGGCCCTCTGGAGCAGGGATGGCTGGTGTTCCTAATGGAAACAGTGAATACACATGGAAGGGTTGGGCGGAATTCTCCTTTCCTAATGGTTCACAGGCAGCCCTTGAGAAAGGCACAGTGTGTCTCCCACCTCAAACCATGTTGGTCAGCATCCTGGCCCTTCGGCCTCTAAACCATCGGTGGGCCAGCTGGATGCTTATTCCTCCAAGGGATTTGTCCACATGGAAGCGCTGGGCAGAATTGTCCTTTCCTAATCGGGCCCAGGAACGCCTTGAGAGAGACACAAAGTTTCTCACCCCTCAATCCCTGGTGTTTCAGCATCCTGGCTCTAAGGCATCGGAACCACTGATGGGCCAGGTGCACGCTTCTTCACGGAAGCGATTGATACGGATGGAAGTGTCGGGCAGATTCCTGTTTTCCTACGTCGTCCCAGGAATGCCCTTCAGAAAGGCACAGCATGGAAGTGGTGGCGAGAATTCCACTTTCCTCATTTGTCACAGACATGGCCCTTGGAAAGACACCAAGTGCCTCACACCGAAATCCCCGTTGTTTCAGCATCCTGGCTCTAAAGCAGTTAAGAAGGGCCGGTACGTGGGCCAGGCGGATGCTGACTCACACTCATCCAGACGTGTGAGAAGCAGGAGAGTGGAGGGGGAAAGAAGGAACAACGGTCCCCATTGCAGGATGGTGAGCAGAGAGGCAGCCCCCGTGGGGGCTCTTCCCAGCTCTCAATACCTTAATGCTCTCTGCAGTAGCCTCAGAAGGCCCTCGACATGAAAGAAAATAGACCTCTTTCCTTCACCGTACCTCCGTGATTTGGCAGGGAAATCTCATGTGACGCCAAGCCAAGCTTTTAGATCTCACCCATATCGAGCCAGTTCTCACGGAAATTTCACCAGATCCGTCCAAATCACGTGAGATCTCACCCACACGTCCGGAGACCTCTAGCCATACATCCCGATATCTCATCCTCAGCTCATGAGGTTTCTCTCCAGACCCGGGAAGAACTCATCCACACCTCGGAGATAGCGAGCCCGGCCTCGCGAGATCTCACCCAAATCTTCTGATATGGCAGGCTCAGCTCTTGTCTTCTGTGGCCAAAACTTGATGCATCTGTGACCAATCACCCAGGCTCTGGGGGCGGTGGTGTGGGGAAATGGCCCTCCCCAGCCCAGACTGCTTTGAGCCACTTCGGGGCTTAGGGATGGCACATTCCAGAAGTGTGCACAACGTCCAGTAGCTCCAGTGGTCGAAGTACTCCCAGGCACAACAGGAGGGAATCAACAATTTGTCTCCCACGTCAATCCCTGGAATCGCAACATCTTTGACGTGGGGGTAATAAGGGAGCCCTGAAAACAGAAGGAGCAGGCCCGCTGAAGCGTTTTTCACACTCAACCCGAAGGACGGAGTGAGAAAGGCAGGAACAGGAGGGAAAAGCAATGCGCCACCCCAGGCACGAGAAGGTGGCACCCATTGATAACGTTCAGGATGACTCTCTTGAGCGCACAACCAGCCAGAAAAAGACAAAGAAGAGACACCTCTTCTTTAGCCAGAGATCACCTGATCTTGGGGAAAATCTTGGGACGTCTCATGGAAATCTGTGGAGATCACGGCACATTTAGTGAGATCCAGGGCCAAAAACCGTTCGCCCGTGGGGCAAACTTGCTGGCCCCTGGGCGGATCGTGTAACCCGTACGTAGCAGGGATTGCTGTGCTCCCAGTGTCAGTAGGGAACCCACACGGAGGGGTTGGGCAGCAGTCAACTTTCCTCATTGGTCCCAGGCATGCCCTTCAAGAAGACACACAGGGTGTCTCCCTCAATCCCTGTTGTTTCAGCATCCTGGCTCTAAAGCAGGTAAGAAAGGAGCTTGGATGCGGGATGAATGGGCCAGGGCAAAGCTCCTTCACACTCACGGCGAGGTGACCGGCACAGGAGAGCAGGAGGGGAAACCAGAAGCCAAAGGGCCCACCGCAGGACGGTGAGAACGGAGGCAGGCCCGTGGGCGCTTTCCCTGGCTCTCCACACCTTAAAGCTCAGTGCACTAGCCACACAACACCGCGGAAATGTTGAAAGAATCTATACCTCTTGCCTTCCCCGGACCTCAGGTGATTTGGGGATCAATCTGCTGAGGTGACAGCCCGGCTCTTGCGAGATCTCAGGGAAATCTCGCCAGATCTTATGGAAATCTCACCAGACTCGGTCCAAATCAGGTGAGATCTCCCGCCCAACCCGTGAGATTTCCCGCCCAACCCGGTGAGGTTTCCCGCCAACCCTGGTGAGATTTCCAGGCAAACATGGCGAGATATCCCGCCAACCTGGTGAGATTTCGGGCCAAACCGGGGAAGGCCTCCCACCAACCCTGGCGAGACAGCCCCCAAACCTGGGGAGAGATCTCGCCAAACATCGTGAGGTATCCCGCTGGGCCTCGTCCGATACGCCAGGAAACCTGGGGTGCTATCCCTCCAAACCGCGGGAGATGTCCCTCCGAACCGCGGGAGATGTCCCGAAAACCCTTGTGACGTTCCCCGACAACCCTCTTGAGAATTGCCGCCGACCCGCGTGAGTTTCCCGGCCAAAGCCCGTGAGTTTCCCGGCCAAACCTCGTGAGTTTCCCCGCCCAAGCGCATGAGTTTTCCCACCAAACCTCGTGAGTTTGCCTGCCATACGTCGCGCGTTTCCCGGCCACCCTCGTGAGCTTTCTAGCCCGACCTCCTGGGATTTCCAGCCGAACGTCGTGAGATTTCCAACCCCACCTCGTGAGATTTCCAGCCAGACCTCGTTTGCTTTGCCGCCAAACGTCCTGGGATGGCCAGCCAGACCTCGTGGGATCTGTGGCCCTGCCACTGATATCTAAGGCCAACCGCAGATGCGTCTGTCACCAATCCCCCAGTCACAAGATGGGGGAGGGTGGAGAACTAGAACTCGCCAGCAGAGCCGGCTTTGCACCCCTTAGGCAGTTAGGGAAGGCCTAGGCCAGATGGGGGCCGAACTGCTAATACCTGCGCTTTGAGAATTGCTCCCAGGCGCCACGTGAGGGAAGAAAGAAGCTGTCTCCCACCTAAATCCCTGGTATCGCAACGTCCTGCGGGAGGACTGGGGAATAAGGGAGGACTGCATTCGGAATGAACGGGCCTGGTGAATACCTCTGCACACGAAACTCGAGGGACGGAATGAGGAAAGCAGGAGGAGAAGGAGGAAGCGATTTGCCATCCTAAGCACCAAAAGTGAGCACGCACCCAAAACATGAAGGCTGATTCTGTTCAGGGCGAAACCACCCAGAAAAAGAAAAAGAAGCGATACCTCTCCTTCAGCGAGACATCAGATGATCTTGGGGAAAATCTGGGGAGATCTCATACAAATCTCGTGAGATCTCGGCCCATTTCTGGAGACGTAGGCCCGAAAATCCTTCGCACCTGTGGCAAACTCCCTGGTCCTTGGCTGGATCGTTTAGGCCCTCTGGAGCAGGGATGGCTGGTGTTCCTAATGGAAACAGTGAATACACATGGAAGGGTTGGGCGGAATTCTCCTTTCCTAATGGTTCACAGGCAGCCCTTGAGAAAGGCACAGTGTGTCTCCCACCTCAAACCATGTTGGTCAGCATCCTGGCCCTTCGGCCTCTAAACCATCGGTGGGCCAGCTGGATGCTTATTCCTCCAAGGGATTTGTCCACATGGAAGCGCTGGGCAGAATTGTCCTTTCCTAATCGGGCCCAGGAACGCCTTGAGAGAGACACAAAGTTTCTCACCCCTCAATCCCTGGTGTTTCAGCATCCTGGCTCTAAGGCATCGGAACCACTGATGGGCCAGGTGCACGCTTCTTCACGGAAGCGATTGATACGGATGGAAGTGTCGGGCAGATTCCTGTTTTCCTACGTCGTCCCAGGAATGCCCTTCAGAAAGGCACAGCATGGAAGTGGTGGCGAGAATTCCACTTTCCTCATTTGTCACAGACATGGCCCTTGGAAAGACACCAAGTGCCTCACACCGAAATCCCCGTTGTTTCAGCATCCTGGCTCTAAAGCAGTTAAGAAGGGCCGGTACGTGGGCCAGGCGGATGCTGACTCACACTCATCCAGACGTGTGAGAAGCAGGAGAGTGGAGGGGGAAAGAAGGAACAACGGTCCCCATTGCAGGATGGTGAGCAGAGAGGCAGCCCCCGTGGGGGCTCTTCCCAGCTCTCAATACCTTAATGCTCTCTGCAGTAGCCTCAGAAGGCCCTCGACATGAAAGAAAATAGACCTCTTTCCTTCACCGTACCTCCGTGATTTGGGAGGGAAATCTCATGTGACGCCAAGCCAAGCTTTTAGATCTCACCCATATCGAGCCAGTTCTCACGGAAATTTCACCAGATCCGTCCAAATCACGTGAGATCTCACCCACACGTCCGGAGACCTCTAGCCATACATCCCGATATCTCATCCTCAGCTCATGAGGTTTCTCTCCAGACCCGGGAAGAACTCATCCACACCTCGGAGATAGCGAGCCCGGCCTCGCGAGATCTCACCCAAATCTTCTGATATGGCAGGCTCAGCTCTTGTCTTCTGTGGCCAAAACTTGATGCATCTGTGACCAATCACCCAGGCTCTGGGGGCGGTGGTGTGGGGAAATGGCCCTCCCCAGCCCAGACTGCTTTGAGCCACTTCGGGGCTTAGGGATGGCACATTCCAGAAGTGTGCACAACGTCCAGTAGCTCCAGTGGTCGAAGTACTCCCAGGCACAACAGGAGGGAATCAACAATTTGTCTCCCACGTCAATCCCTGGAATCGCAACATCTTTGACGTGGGGGTAATAAGGGAGCCCTGAAAACAGAAGGAGCAGGCCCGCTGAAGCGTTTTTCACACTCAACCCGAAGGACGGAGTGAGAAAGGCAGGAACAGGAGGGAAAAGCAATGCGCCACCCCAGGCACGAGAAGGTGGCACCCATTGATAACGTTCAGGATGACTCTCTTGAGCGCACAACCAGCCAGAAAAAGACAAAGAAGAGACACCTCTTCTTTAGCCAGAGATCACCTGATCTTGGGGAAAATCTTGGGACGTCTCATGGAAATCTGTGGAGATCACGGCGCATTTAGTGAGATCCAGGGCCAAAAACCGTTCGCCCGTGGGGCAAACTTGCTGGCCCCTGGGCGGATCGTGTAACCCGTACGTAGCAGGGATTGCTGTGCTCCCAGTGTCAGTAGGGAACCCACACGGAGGGGTTGGGCAGCAGTCAACTTTCCTCATTGGTCCCAGGCATGCCCTTCAAGAAGACACACAGGGTGTCTCCCTCAATCCCTGTTGTTTCAGCATCCTGGCTCTAAAGCAGGTAAGAAAGGAGCTTGGATGCGGGATGAATGGGCCAGGGCAAAGCTCCTTCACACTCACGGCGAGGTGACCGGCACAGGAGAGCAGGAGGGGAAACCAGAAGCCAAAGGGCCCACCGCAGGACGGTGAGAACGGAGGCAGGCCCGTGGGCGCTTTCCCTGGCTCTCCACACCTTAAAGCTCAGTGCACTAGCCACACAACACCGCGGAAATGTTGAAAGAATCTATACCTCTTGCCTTCCCCGGACCTCAGGTGATTTGGGGATCAATCTGCTGAGGTGACAGCCCGGCTCTTGCGAGATCTCAGGGAAATCTCGCCAGATCTTATGGAAATCTCACCAGACTCGGTCCAAATCAGGTGAGATCTCCCGCCCAACCCGTGAGATTTCCCGCCCAACCCGGTGAGGTTTCCCGCCAACCCTGGTGAGATTTCCAGGCAAACATGGCGAGATATCCCGCCAACCTGGTGAGATTTCGGGCCAAACCGGGGAAGGCCTCCCACCAACCCTGGCGAGACAGCCCCCAAACCTGGGGAGAGATCTCGCCAAACATCGTGAGGTATCCCGCTGGGCCTCGTCCGATACGCCAGGAAACCTGGGGTGCTATCCCTCCAAACCGCGGGAGATGTCCCTCCGAACCGCGGGACATGTCCCGAAAACCCTTGTGACGTTCCCCGACAACCCTCTTGAGAATTGCCGCCGACCCGCGTGAGTTTCCCGGCCAAAGCCCGTGAGTTTCCCGGCCAAACCTCGTGAGTTTCCCCGCCCAAGCGCATGAGTTTTCCCACCAAACCTCGTGAGTTTGCCTGCCATACGTCGCGCGTTTCCCGGCCACCCTCGTGAGCTTTCTAGCCCGACCTCCTGGGATTTCCAGCCGAACGTCGTGAGATTTCCAACCCCACCTCGTGAGATTTCCAGCCAGACCTCGTTTGCTTTGCCGCCAAACGTCCTGGGATGGCCAGCCAGACCTCGTGGGATCTGTGGCCCTGCCACTGATATCTAAGGCCAACCGCAGATGCGTCTGTCACCAATCCCCCAGTCACAAGATGGGGGAGGGTGGAGAACTAGAACTCGCCAGCAGAGCCGGCTTTGCACCCCTTAGGCAGTTAGGGAAGGCCTAGGCCAGATGGGGGCCGAACTGCTAATACCTGCGCTTTGAGAATTGCTCCCAGGCGCCACGTGAGGGAAGAAAGAAGCTGTCTCCCACCTAAATCCCTGGTATCGCAACGTCCTGCGGGAGGACTGGGGAATAAGGGAGGACTGCATTCGGAATGAACGGGCCTGGTGAATACCTCTGCACACGAAACTCGAGGGACGGAATGAGGAAAGCAGGAGGAGAAGGAGGAAGCGATTTGCCATCCTAAGCACCAAAAGTGAGCACGCACCCAAAACATGAAGGCTGATTCTGTTCAGGGCGAAACCACCCAGAAAAGGAAAAAGAAGCGATACCTCTCCTTCAGCGAGACATCAGATGATCTTGGGGAAAATCTGGGGAGATCTCATACAAATCTCGTGAGATCTCGGCCCATTTCTGGAGACGTAGGCCCGAAAATCCTTCGCACCTGTGGCAAACTCCCTGGTCCTTGGCTGGATCGTTTAGGCCCTCTGGAGCAGGGATGGCTGGTGTTCCTAATGGAAACAGTGAATACACATGGAAGGGTTGGGCGGAATTCTCCTTTCCTAATGGTTCACAGGCAGCCCTTGAGAAAGGCACAGTGTGTCTCCCACCTCAAACCATGTTGGTCAGCATCCTGGCCCTTCGGCCTCTAAACCATCGGTGGGCCAGCTGGATGCTTATTCCTCCAAGGGATTTGTCCACATGGAAGCGCTGGGCAGAATTGTCCTTTCCTAATCGGGCCCAGGAACGCCTTGAGAGAGACACAAAGTTTCTCACCCCTCAATCCCTGGTGTTTCAGCATCCTGGCTCTAAGGCATCGGAACCACTGATGGGCCAGGTGCACGCTTCTTCACGGAAGCGATTGATACGGATGGAAGTGTCGGGCAGATTCCTGTTTTCCTACGTCGTCCCAGGAATGCCCTTCAGAAAGGCACAGCATGGAAGTGGTGGCGAGAATTCCACTTTCCTCATTTGTCACAGACATGGCCCTTGGAAAGACACCAAGTGCCTCACACCGAAATCCCCGCTGTTTCAGCATCCTGGCTCTAAAGCAGTTAAGAAGGGCCGGTACGTGGGCCAGGCGGATGCTGACTCACACTCATCCAGACGTGTGAGAAGCAGGAGAGTGGAGGGGGAAAGAAGGAACAACGGTCCCCATTGCAGGATGGTGAGCAGAGAGGCAGCCCCCGTGGGGGCTCTTCCCAGCTCTCAATACCTTAATGCTCTCTGCAGTAGCCTCAGAAGGCCCTCGACATGAAAGAAAATAGACCTCTTTCCTTCACCGTACCTCCGTGATTTGGGAGGGAAATCTCATGTGACGCCAAGCCAAGCTTTTAGATCTCACCCATATCGAGCCAGTTCTCACGGAAATTTCACCAGATCCGTCCAAATCACGTGAGATCTCACCCACACGTCCGGAGACCTCTAGCCATACATCCCGATATGTCATCCTCAGCTCATGAGGTTTCTCTCCAGACCCGGGAAGAACTCATCCACACCTCGGAGATAGCGAGCCCGGCCTCGCGAGATCTCACCCAAATCTTCTGATATGTCAGGCTCAGCTCTTGTCTTCTGTGGCCAAAACTTGATGCATCTGTGACCAATCACCCAGGCTCTGGGGGCGGTGGTGTGGGGAAATGGCCCTCCCCAGCCCAGACTGCTTTGAGCCACTTCGGGGCTTAGGGATGGCACATTCCAGAAGTGTGCACAACGTCCAGTAGCTCCAGTGGTCGAAGTACTCCCAGGCACAACAGGAGGGAATCAACAATTTGTCTCCCACGTCAATCCCTGGAATCGCAACATCTTTGACGTGGGGGTAATAAGGGAGCCCTGAAAACAGAAGGAGCAGGCCCGCTGAAGCGTTTTTCACACTCAACCCGAAGGACGGAGTGAGAAAGGCAGGAACAGGAGGGAAAAGCAATGCGCCACCCCAGGCACGAGAAGGTGGCACCCATTGATAACGTTCAGGATGACTCTCTTGAGCGCACAACCAGCCAGAAAAAGACAAAGAAGAGACACCTCTTCTTTAGCCAGAGATCACCTGATCTTGGGGAAAATCTTGGGACGTCTCATGGAAATCTGTGGAGATCACGGCGCATTTAGTGAGATCCAGGGCCAAAAACCGTTCGCCCGTGGGGCAAACTTGCTGGCCCCTGGGCGGATCGTGTAACCCGTACGTAGCAGGGATTGCTGTGCTCCCAGTGTCAGTAGGGAACCCACACGGAGGGGTTGGGCAGCAGTCAACTTTCCTCATTGGTCCCAGGCATGCCCTTCAAGAAGACACACAGGGTGTCTCCCTCAATCCCTGTTGTTTCAGCATCCTGGCTCTAAAGCAGGTAAGAAAGGAGCTTGGATGCGGGATGAATGGGCCAGGGCAAAGCTCCTTCACACTCACGGCGAGGTGACCGGCACAGGAGAGCAGGAGGGGAAACCAGAAGCCAAAGGGCCCACCGCAGGACGGTGAGAACGGAGGCAGGCCCGTGGGCGCTTTCCCTGGCTCTCCACACCTTAAAGCTCAGTGCACTAGCCACACAACACCGCGGAAATGTTGAAAGAATCTATACCTCTTGCCTTCCCCGGACCTCAGGTGATTTGGGGATCAATCTGCTGAGGTGACAGCCCGGCTCTTGCGAGATCTCAGGGAAATCTCGCCAGATCTTATGGAAATCTCACCAGACTCGGTCCAAATCAGGTGAGATCTCCCGCCCAACCCGTGAGATTTCCCGCCCAACCCGGTGAGGTTTCCCGCCAACCCTGGTGAGATTTCCAGGCAAACATGGCGAGATATCCCGCCAACCTGGTGAGATTTCGGGCCAAACCGGGGAAGGCCTCCCACCAACCCTGGCGAGACAGCCCCCAAACCTGGGGAGAGATCTCGCCAAACATCGTGAGGTATCCCGCTGGGCCTCGTCCGATACGCCAGGAAACCTGGGGTGCTATCCCTCCAAACCGCGGGAGATGTCCCTCCGAACCGCGGGACATGTCCCGAAAACCCTTGTGACGTTCCCCGACAACCCTCTTGAGAATTGCCGCCGACCCGCGTGAGTTTCCCGGCCAAAGCCCGTGAGTTTCCCGGCCAAACCTCGTGAGTTTCCCCGCCCAAGCGCATGAGTTTTCCCACCAAACCTCGTGAGTTTGCCTGCCATACGTCGCGCGTTTCCCGGCCACCCTCGTGAGCTTTCTAGCCCGACCTCCTGGGATTTCCAGCCGAACGTCGTGAGATTTCCAACCCCACCTCGTGAGATTTCCAGCCAGACCTCGTTTGCTTTGCCGCCAAACGTCCTGGGATGGCCAGCCAGACCTCGTGGGATCTGTGGCCCTGCCACTGATATCTAAGGCCAACCGCAGATGCGTCTGTCACCAATCCCCCAGTCACAAGATGGGGGAGGGTGGAGAACTAGAACTCGCCAGCAGAGCCGGCTTTGCACCCCTTAGGCAGTTAGGGAAGGCCTAGGCCAGATGGGGGCCGAACTGCTAATACCTGCGCTTTGAGAATTGCTCCCAGGCGCCACGTGAGGGAAGAAAGAAGCTGTCTCCCACCTAAATCCCTGGTATCGCAACGTCCTGCGGGAGGACTGGGGAATAAGGGAGGACTGCATTCGGAATGAACGGGCCTGGTGAATACCTCTGCACACGAAACTCGAGGGACGGAATGAGGAAAGCAGGAGGAGAAGGAGGAAGCGATTTGCCATCCTAAGCACCAAAAGTGAGCACGCACCCAAAACATGAAGGCTGATTCTGTTCAGGGCGAAACCACCCAGAAAAGGAAAAAGAAGCGATACCTCTCCTTCAGCGAGACATCAGATGATCTTGGGGAAAATCTGGGGAGATCTCATACAAATCTCGTGAGATCTCGGCCCATTTCTGGAGACGTAGGCCCGAAAATCCTTCGCACCTGTGGCAAACTCCCTGGTCCTTGGCTGGATCGTTTAGGCCCTCTGGAGCAGGGATGGCTGGTGTTCCTAATGGAAACAGTGAATACACATGGAAGGGTTGGGCGGAATTCTCCTTTCCTAATGGTTCACAGGCAGCCCTTGAGAAAGGCACAGTGTGTCTCCCACCTCAAACCATGTTGGTCAGCATCCTGGCCCTTCGGCCTCTAAACCATCGGTGGGCCAGCTGGATGCTTATTCCTCCAAGGGATTTGTCCACATGGAAGCGCTGGGCAGAATTGTCCTTTCCTAATCGGGCCCAGGAACGCCTTGAGAGAGACACAAAGTTTCTCACCCCTCAATCCCTGGTGTTTCAGCATCCTGGCTCTAAGGCATCGGAACCACTGATGGGCCAGGTGCACGCTTCTTCACGGAAGCGATTGATACGGATGGAAGTGTCGGGCAGATTCCTGTTTTCCTACGTCGTCCCAGGAATGCCCTTCAGAAAGGCACAGCATGGAAGTGGTGGCGAGAATTCCACTTTCCTCATTTGTCACAGACATGGCCCTTGGAAAGACACCAAGTGCCTCACACCGAAATCCCCGCTGTTTCAGCATCCTGGCTCTAAAGCAGTTAAGAAGGGCCGGTACGTGGGCCAGGCGGATGCTGACTCACACTCATCCAGACGTGTGAGAAGCAGGAGAGTGGAGGGGGAAAGAAGGAACAACGGTCCCCATTGCAGGATGGTGAGCAGAGAGGCAGCCCCCGTGGGGGCTCTTCCCAGCTCTCAATACCTTAATGCTCTCTGCAGTAGCCTCAGAAGGCCCTCGACATGAAAGAAAATAGACCTCTTTCCTTCACCGTACCTCCGTGATTTGGGAGGGAAATCTCATGTGACGCCAAGCCAAGCTTTTAGATCTCACCCATATCGAGCCAGTTCTCACGGAAATTTCACCAGATCCGTCCAAATCACGTGAGATCTCACCCACACGTCCGGAGACCTCTAGCCATACATCCCGATATGTCATCCTCAGCTCATGAGGTTTCTCTCCAGACCCGGGAAGAACTCATCCACACCTCGGAGATAGCGAGCCCGGCCTCGCGAGATCTCACCCAAATCTTCTGATATGGCAGGCTCAGCTCTTGTCTTCTGTGGCCAAAACTTGATGCATCTGTGACCAATCACCCAGGCTCTGGGGGCGGTGGTGTGGGGAAATGGCCCTCCCCAGCCCAGACTGCTTTGAGCCACTTCGGGGCTTAGGGATGGCACATTCCAGAAGTGTGCACAACGTCCAGTAGCTCCAGTGGTCGAAGTACTCCCAGGCACAACAGGAGGGAATCAACAATTTGTCTCCCACGTCAATCCCTGGAATCGCAACATCTTTGACGTGGGGGTAATAAGGGAGCCCTGAAAACAGAAGGAGCAGGCCCGCTGAAGCGTTTTTCACACTCAACCCGAAGGACGGAGTGAGAAAGGCAGGAACAGGAGGGAAAAGCAATGCGCCACCCCAGGCACGAGAAGGTGGCACCCATTGATAACGTTCAGGATGACTCTCTTGAGCGCACAACCAGCCAGAAAAAGACAAAGAAGAGACACCTCTTCTTTAGCCAGAGATCACCTGATCTTGGGGAAAATCTTGGGACGTCTCATGGAAATCTGTGGAGATCACGGCGCATTTAGTGAGATCCAGGGCCAAAAACCGTTCGCCCGTGGGGCAAACTTGCTGGCCCCTGGGCGGATCGTGTAACCCGTACGTAGCAGGGATTGCTGTGCTCCCAGTGTCAGTAGGGAACCCACACGGAGGGGTTGGGCAGCAGTCAACTTTCCTCATTGGTCCCAGGCATGCCCTTCAAGAAGACACACAGGGTGTCTCCCTCAATCCCTGTTGTTTCAGCATCCTGGCTCTAAAGCAGGTAAGAAAGGAGCTTGGATGCGGGATGAATGGGCCAGGGCAAAGCTCCTTCACACTCACGGCGAGGTGACCGGCACAGGAGAGCAGGAGGGGAAACCAGAAGCCAAAGGGCCCACCGCAGGACGGTGAGAACGGAGGCAGGCCCGTGGGCGCTTTCCCTGGCTCTCCACACCTTAAAGCTCAGTGCACTAGCCACACAACACCGCGGAAATGTTGAAAGAATCTATACCTCTTGCCTTCCCCGGACCTCAGGTGATTTGGGGATCAATCTGCTGAGGTGACAGCCCGGCTCTTGCGAGATCTCAGGGAAATCTCGCCAGATCTTATGGAAATCTCACCAGACTCGGTCCAAATCAGGTGAGATCTCCCGCCCAACCCGTGAGATTTCCCGCCCAACCCGGTGAGGTTTCCCGCCAACCCTGGTGAGATTTCCAGGCAAACATGGCGAGATATCCCGCCAACCTGGTGAGATTTCGGGCCAAACCGGGGAAGGCCTCCCACCAACCCTGGCGAGACAGCCCCCAAACCTGGGGAGAGATCTCGCCAAACATCGTGAGGTATCCCGCTGGGCCTCGTCCGATACGCCAGGAAACCTGGGGTGCTATCCCTCCAAACCGCGGGAGATGTCCCTCCGAACCGCGGGAGATGTCCCGAAAACCCTTGTGACGTTCCCCGACAACCCTCTTGAGAATTGCCGCCGACCCGCGTGAGTTTCCCGGCCAAAGCCCGTGAGTTTCCCGGCCAAACCTCGTGAGTTTCCCCGCCCAAGCGCATGAGTTTTCCCACCAAACCTCGTGAGTTTGCCTGCCATACGTCGCGCGTTTCCCGGCCACCCTCGTGAGCTTTCTAGCCCGACCTCCTGGGATTTCCAGCCGAACGTCGTGAGATTTCCAACCCCACCTCGTGAGATTTCCAGCCAGACCTCGTTTGCTTTGCCGCCAAACGTCCTGGGATGGCCAGCCAGACCTCGTGGGATCTGTGGCCCTGCCACTGATATCTAAGGCCAACCGCAGATGCGTCTGTCACCAATCCCCCAGTCACAAGATGGGGGAGGGTGGAGAACTAGAACTCGCCAGCAGAGCCGGCTTTGCACCCCTTAGGCAGTTAGGGAAGGCCTAGGCCAGATGGGGGCCGAACTGCTAATACCTGCGCTTTGAGAATTGCTCCCAGGCGCCACGTGAGGGAAGAAAGAAGCTGTCTCCCACCTAAATCCCTGGTATCGCAACGTCCTGCGGGAGGACTGGGGAATAAGGGAGGACTGCATTCGGAATGAACGGGCCTGGTGAATACCTCTGCACACGAAACTCGAGGGACGGAATGAGGAAAGCAGGAGGAGAAGGAGGAAGCGATTTGCCATCCTAAGCACCAAAAGTGAGCACGCACCCAAAACATGAAGGCTGATTCTGTTCAGGGCGAAACCACCCAGAAAAAGAAAAAGAAGCGATACCTCTCCTTCAGCGAGACATCAGATGATCTTGGGGAAAATCTGGGGAGATCTCATACAAATCTCGTGAGATCTCGGCCCATTTCTGGAGACGTAGGCCCGAAAATCCTTCGCACCTGTGGCAAACTCCCTGGTCCTTGGCTGGATCGTTTAGGCCCTCTGGAGCAGGGATGGCTGGTGTTCCTAATGGAAACAGTGAATACACATGGAAGGGTTGGGCGGAATTCTCCTTTCCTAATGGTTCACAGGCAGCCCTTGAGAAAGGCACAGTGTGTCTCCCACCTCAAACCATGTTGGTCAGCATCCTGGCCCTTCGGCCTCTAAACCATCGGTGGGCCAGCTGGATGCTTATTCCTCCAAGGGATTTGTCCACATGGAAGCGCTGGGCAGAATTGTCCTTTCCTAATCGGGCCCAGGAACGCCTTGAGAGAGACACAAAGTTTCTCACCCCTCAATCCCTGGTGTTTCAGCATCCTGGCTCTAAGGCATCGGAACCACTGATGGGCCAGGTGCACGCTTCTTCACGGAAGCGATTGATACGGATGGAAGTGTCGGGCAGATTCCTGTTTTCCTACGTCGTCCCAGGAATGCCCTTCAGAAAGGCACAGCATGGAAGTGGTGGCGAGAATTCCACTTTCCTCATTTGTCACAGACATGGCCCTTGGAAAGACACCAAGTGCCTCACACCGAAATCCCCGTTGTTTCAGCATCCTGGCTCTAAAGCAGTTAAGAAGGGCCGGTACGTGGGCCAGGCGGATGCTGACTCACACTCATCCAGACGTGTGAGAAGCAGGAGAGTGGAGGGGGAAAGAAGGAACAACGGTCCCCATTGCAGGATGGTGAGCAGAGAGGCAGCCCCCGTGGGGGCTCTTCCCAGCTCTCAATACCTTAATGCTCTCTGCAGTAGCCTCAGAAGGCCCTCGACATGAAAGAAAATAGACCTCTTTCCTTCACCGTACCTCCGTGATTTGGGAGGGAAATCTCATGTGACGCCAAGCCAAGCTTTTAGATCTCACCCATATCGAGCCAGTTCTCACGGAAATTTCACCAGATCCGTCCAAATCACGTGAGATCTCACCCACACGTCCGGAGACCTCTAGCCATACATCCCGATATCTCATCCTCAGCTCATGAGGTTTCTCTCCAGACCCGGGAAGAACTCATCCACACCTCGGAGATAGCGAGCCCGGCCTCGCGAGATCTCACCCAAATCTTCTGATATGGCAGGCTCAGCTCTTGTCTTCTGTGGCCAAAACTTGATGCATCTGTGACCAATCACCCAGGCTCTGGGGGCGGTGGTGTGGGGAAATGGCCCTCCCCAGCCCAGACTGCTTTGAGCCACTTCGGGGCTTAGGGATGGCACATTCCAGAAGTGTGCACAACGTCCAGTAGCTCCAGTGGTCGAAGTACTCCCAGGCACAACAGGAGGGAATCAACAATTTGTCTCCCACGTCAATCCCTGGAATCGCAACATCTTTGACGTGGGGGTAATAAGGGAGCCCTGAAAACAGAAGGAGCAGGCCCGCTGAAGCGTTTTTCACACTCAACCCGAAGGACGGAGTGAGAAAGGCAGGAACAGGAGGGAAAAGCAATGCGCCACCCCAGGCACGAGAAGGTGGCACCCATTGATAACGTTCAGGATGACTCTCTTGAGCGCACAACCAGCCAGAAAAAGACAAAGAAGAGACACCTCTTCTTTAGCCAGAGATCACCTGATCTTGGGGAAAATCTTGGGACGTCTCATGGAAATCTGTGGAGATCACGGCGCATTTAGTGAGATCCAGGGCCAAAAACCGTTCGCCCGTGGGGCAAACTTGCTGGCCCCTGGGCGGATCGTGTAACCCGTACGTAGCAGGGATTGCTGTGCTCCCAGTGTCAGTAGGGAACCCACACGGAGGGGTTGGGCAGCAGTCAACTTTCCTCATTGGTCCCAGGCATGCCCTTCAAGAAGACACACAGGGTGTCTCCCTCAATCCCTGTTGTTTCAGCATCCTGGCTCTAAAGCAGGTAAGAAAGGAGCTTGGATGCGGGATGAATGGGCCAGGGCAAAGCTCCTTCACACTCACGGCGAGGTGACCGGCACAGGAGAGCAGGAGGGGAAACCAGAAGCCAAAGGGCCCACCGCAGGACGGTGAGAACGGAGGCAGGCCCGTGGGCGCTTTCCCTGGCTCTCCACACCTTAAAGCTCAGTGCACTAGCCACACAACACCGCGGAAATGTTGAAAGAATCTATACCTCTTGCCTTCCCCGGACCTCAGGTGATTTGGGGATCAATCTGCTGAGGTGACAGCCCGGCTCTTGCGAGATCTCAGGGAAATCTCGCCAGATCTTATGGAAATCTCACCAGACTCGGTCCAAATCAGGTGAGATCTCCCGCCCAACCCGTGAGATTTCCCGCCCAACCCGGTGAGGTTTCCCGCCAACCCTGGTGAGATTTCCAGGCAAACATGGCGAGATATCCCGCCAACCTGGTGAGATTTCGGGCCAAACCGGGGAAGGCCTCCCACCAACCCTGGCGAGACAGCCCCCAAACCTGGGGAGAGATCTCGCCAAACATCGTGAGGTATCCCGCTGGGCCTCGTCCGATACGCCAGGAAACCTGGGGTGCTATCCCTCCAAACCGCGGGAGATGTCCCTCCGAACCGCGGGAGATGTCCCGAAAACCCTTGTGACGTTCCCCGACAACCCTCTTGAGAATTGCCGCCGACCCGCGTGAGTTTCCCGGCCAAAGCCCGTGAGTTTCCCGGCCAAACCTCGTGAGTTTCCCCGCCCAAGCGCATGAGTTTTCCCACCAAACCTCGTGAGTTTGCCTGCCATACGTCGCGCGTTTCCCGGCCACCCTCGTGAGCTTTCTAGCCCGACCTCCTGGGATTTCCAGCCGAACGTCGTGAGATTTCCAACCCCACCTCGTGAGATTTCCAGCCAGACCTCGTTTGCTTTGCCGCCAAACGTCCTGGGATGGCCAGCCAGACCTCGTGGGATCTGTGGCCCTGCCACTGATATCTAAGGCCAACCGCAGATGCGTCTGTCACCAATCCCCCAGTCACAAGATGGGGGAGGGTGGAGAACTAGAACTCGCCAGCAGAGCCGGCTTTGCACCCCTTAGGCAGTTAGGGAAGGCCTAGGCCAGATGGGGGCCGAACTGCTAATACCTGCGCTTTGAGAATTGCTCCCAGGCGCCACGTGAGGGAAGAAAGAAGCTGTCTCCCACCTAAATCCCTGGTATCGCAACGTCCTGCGGGAGGACTGGGGAATAAGGGAGGACTGCATTCGGAATGAACGGGCCTGGTGAATACCTCTGCACACGAAACTCGAGGGACGGAATGAGGAAAGCAGGAGGAGAAGGAGGAAGCGATTTGCCATCCTAAGCACCAAAAGTGAGCACGCACCCAAAACATGAAGGCTGATTCTGTTCAGGGCGAAACCACCCAGAAAAAGAAAAAGAAGCGATACCTCTCCTTCAGCGAGACATCAGATGATCTTGGGGAAAATCTGGGGAGATCTCATACAAATCTCGTGAGATCTCGGCCCATTTCTGGAGACGTAGGCCCGAAAATCCTTCGCACCTGTGGCAAACTCCCTGGTCCTTGGCTGGATCGTTTAGGCCCTCTGGAGCAGGGATGGCTGGTGTTCCTAATGGAAACAGTGAATACACATGGAAGGGTTGGGCGGAATTCTCCTTTCCTAATGGTTCACAGGCAGCCCTTGAGAAAGGCACAGTGTGTCTCCCACCTCAAACCATGTTGGTCAGCATCCTGGCCCTTCGGCCTCTAAACCATCGGTGGGCCAGCTGGATGCTTATTCCTCCAAGGGATTTGTCCACATGGAAGCGCTGGGCAGAATTGTCCTTTCCTAATCGGGCCCAGGAACGCCTTGAGAGAGACACAAAGTTTCTCACCCCTCAATCCCTGGTGTTTCAGCATCCTGGCTCTAAGGCATCGGAACCACTGATGGGCCAGGTGCACGCTTCTTCACGGAAGCGATTGATACGGATGGAAGTGTCGGGCAGATTCCTGTTTTCCTACGTCGTCCCAGGAATGCCCTTCAGAAAGGCACAGCATGGAAGTGGTGGCGAGAATTCCACTTTCCTCATTTGTCACAGACATGGCCCTTGGAAAGACACCAAGTGCCTCACACCGAAATCCCCGTTGTTTCAGCATCCTGGCTCTAAAGCAGTTAAGAAGGGCCGGTACGTGGGCCAGGCGGATGCTGACTCACACTCATCCAGACGTGTGAGAAGCAGGAGAGTGGAGGGGGAAAGAAGGAACAACGGTCCCCATTGCAGGATGGTGAGCAGAGAGGCAGCCCCCGTGGGGGCTCTTCCCAGCTCTCAATACCTTAATGCTCTCTGCAGTAGCCTCAGAAGGCCCTCGACATGAAAGAAAATAGACCTCTTTCCTTCACCGTACCTCCGTGATTTGGGAGGGAAATCTCATGTGACGCCAAGCCAAGCTTTTAGATCTCACCCATATCGAGCCAGTTCTCACGGAAATTTCACCAGATCCGTCCAAATCACGTGAGATCTCACCCACACGTCCGGAGACCTCTAGCCATACATCCCGATATCTCATCCTCAGCTCATGAGGTTTCTCTCCAGACCCGGGAAGAACTCATCCACACCTCGGAGATAGCGAGCCCGGCCTCGCGAGATCTCACCCAAATCTTCTGATATGGCAGGCTCAGCTCTTGTCTTCTGTGGCCAAAACTTGATGCATCTGTGACCAATCACCCAGGCTCTGGGGGCGGTGGTGTGGGGAAATGGCCCTCCCCAGCCCAGACTGCTTTGAGCCACTTCGGGGCTTAGGGATGGCACATTCCAGAAGTGTGCACAACGTCCAGTAGCTCCAGTGGTCGAAGTACTCCCAGGCACAACAGGAGGGAATCAACAATTTGTCTCCCACGTCAATCCCTGGAATCGCAACATCTTTGACGTGGGGGTAATAAGGGAGCCCTGAAAACAGAAGGAGCAGGCCCGCTGAAGCGTTTTTCACACTCAACCCGAAGGACGGAGTGAGAAAGGCAGGAACAGGAGGGAAAAGCAATGCGCCACCCCAGGCACGAGAAGGTGGCACCCATTGATAACGTTCAGGATGACTCTCTTGAGCGCACAACCAGCCAGAAAAAGACAAAGAAGAGACACCTCTTCTTTAGCCAGAGATCACCTGATCTTGGGGAAAATCTTGGGACGTCTCATGGAAATCTGTGGAGATCACGGCGCATTTAGTGAGATCCAGGGCCAAAAACCGTTCGCCCGTGGGGCAAACTTGCTGGCCCCTGGGCGGATCGTGTAACCCGTACGTAGCAGGGATTGCTGTGCTCCCAGTGTCAGTAGGGAACCCACACGGAGGGGTTGGGCAGCAGTCAACTTTCCTCATTGGTCCCAGGCATGCCCTTCAAGAAGACACACAGGGTGTCTCCCTCAATCCCTGTTGTTTCAGCATCCTGGCTCTAAAGCAGGTAAGAAAGGAGCTTGGATGCGGGATGAATGGGCCAGGGCAAAGCTCCTTCACACTCACGGCGAGGTGACCGGCACAGGAGAGCAGGAGGGGAAACCAGAAGCCAAAGGGCCCACCGCAGGACGGTGAGAACGGAGGCAGGCCCGTGGGCGCTTTCCCTGGCTCTCCACACCTTAAAGCTCAGTGCACTAGCCACACAACACCGCGGAAATGTTGAAAGAATCTATACCTCTTGCCTTCCCCGGACCTCAGGTGATTTGGGGATCAATCTGCTGAGGTGACAGCCCGGCTCTTGCGAGATCTCAGGGAAATCTCGCCAGATCTTATGGAAATCTCACCAGACTCGGTCCAAATCAGGTGAGATCTCCCGCCCAACCCGTGAGATTTCCCGCCCAACCCGGTGAGGTTTCCCGCCAACCCTGGTGAGATTTCCAGGCAAACATGGCGAGATATCCCGCCAACCTGGTGAGATTTCGGGCCAAACCGGGGAAGGCCTCCCACCAACCCTGGCGAGACAGCCCCCAAACCTGGGGAGAGATCTCGCCAAACATCGTGAGGTATCCCGCTGGGCCTCGTCCGATACGCCAGGAAACCTGGGGTGCTATCCCTCCAAACCGCGGGAGATGTCCCTCCGAACCGCGGGAGATGTCCCGAAAACCCTTGTGACGTTCCCCGACAACCCTCTTGAGAATTGCCGCCGACCCGCGTGAGTTTCCCGGCCAAAGCCCGTGAGTTTCCCGGCCAAACCTCGTGAGTTTCCCCGCCCAAGCGCATGAGTTTTCCCACCAAACCTCGTGAGTTTGCCTGCCATACGTCGCGCGTTTCCCGGCCACCCTCGTGAGCTTTCTAGCCCGACCTCCTGGGATTTCCAGCCGAACGTCGTGAGATTTCCAACCCCACCTCGTGAGATTTCCAGCCAGACCTCGTTTGCTTTGCCGCCAAACGTCCTGGGATGGCCAGCCAGACCTCGTGGGATCTGTGGCCCTGCCACTGATATCTAAGGCCAACCGCAGATGCGTCTGTCACCAATCCCCCAGTCACAAGATGGGGGAGGGTGGAGAACTAGAACTCGCCAGCAGAGCCGGCTTTGCACCCCTTAGGCAGTTAGGGAAGGCCTAGGCCAGATGGGGGCCGAACTGCTAATACCTGCGCTTTGAGAATTGCTCCCAGGCGCCACGTGAGGGAAGAAAGAAGCTGTCTCCCACCTAAATCCCTGGTATCGCAACGTCCTGCGGGAGGACTGGGGAATAAGGGAGGACTGCATTCGGAATGAACGGGCCTGGTGAATACCTCTGCACACGAAACTCGAGGGACGGAATGAGGAAAGCAGGAGGAGAAGGAGGAAGCGATTTGCCATCCTAAGCACCAAAAGTGAGCACGCACCCAAAACATGAAGGCTGATTCTGTTCAGGGCGAAACCACCCAGAAAAAGAAAAAGAAGCGATACCTCTCCTTCAGCGAGACATCAGATGATCTTGGGGAAAATCTGGGGAGATCTCATACAAATCTCGTGAGATCTCGGCCCATTTCTGGAGACGTAGGCCCGAAAATCCTTCGCACCTGTGGCAAACTCCCTGGTCCTTGGCTGGATCGTTTAGGCCCTCTGGAGCAGGGATGGCTGGTGTTCCTAATGGAAACAGTGAATACACATGGAAGGGTTGGGCGGAATTCTCCTTTCCTAATGGTTCACAGGCAGCCCTTGAGAAAGGCACAGTGTGTCTCCCACCTCAAACCATGTTGGTCAGCATCCTGGCCCTTCGGCCTCTAAACCATCGGTGGGCCAGCTGGATGCTTATTCCTCCAAGGGATTTGTCCACATGGAAGCGCTGGGCAGAATTGTCCTTTCCTAATCGGGCCCAGGAACGCCTTGAGAGAGACACAAAGTTTCTCACCCCTCAATCCCTGGTGTTTCAGCATCCTGGCTCTAAGGCATCGGAACCACTGATGGGCCAGGTGCACGCTTCTTCACGGAAGCGATTGATATGGATGGAAGTGTCGGGCAGATTCCTGTTTTCCTACGTCGTCCCAGGAATGCCCTTCGGAAAGGCACAGCATGGAAGTGGTGGCGAGAATTCCACTTTCCTCATTTGTCACAGACATGGCCCTTGGAAAGACACCAAGTGCCTCACACCGAAATCCCCGTTGTTTCAGCATCCTGGCTCTAAAGCAGTTAAGAAGGGCCGGTACGTGGGCCAGGCGGATGCTGACTCACACTCATCCAGACGTGTGAGAAGCAGGAGAGTGGAGGGGGAAAGAAGGAACAACGGTCCCCATTGCAGGATGGTGAGCAGAGAGGCAGCCCCCGTGGGGGCTCTTCCCAGCTCTCAATACCTTAATGCTCTCTGCAGTAGCCTCAGAAGGCCCTCGACATGAAAGAAAATAGACCTCTTTCCTTCACCGTACCTCCGTGATTTGGGAGGGAAATCTCATGTGACGCCAAGCCAAGCTTTTAGATCTCACCCATATCGAGCCAGTTCTCACGGAAATTTCACCAGATCCGTCCAAATCACGTGAGATCTCACCCACACGTCCGGAGACCTCTAGCCATACATCCCGATATCTCATCCTCAGCTCATGAGGTTTCTCTCCAGACCCGGGAAGAACTCATCCACACCTCGGAGATAGCGAGCCCGGCCTCGCGAGATCTCACCCAAATCTTCTGATATGGCAGGCTCAGCTCTTGTCTTCTGTGGCCAAAACTTGATGCATCTGTGACCAATCACCCAGGCTCTGGGGGCGGTGGTGTGGGGAAATGGCCCTCCCCAGCCCAGACTGCTTTGAGCCACTTCGGGGCTTAGGGATGGCACATTCCAGAAGTGTGCACAACGTCCAGTAGCTCCAGTGGTCGAAGTACTCCCAGGCACAACAGGAGGGAATCAACAATTTGTCTCCCACGTCAATCCCTGGAATCGCAACATCTTTGACGTGGGGGTAATAAGGGAGCCCTGAAAACAGAAGGAGCAGGCCCGCTGAAGCGTTTTTCACACTCAACCCGAAGGACGGAGTGAGAAAGGCAGGAACAGGAGGGAAAAGCAATGCGCCACCCCAGGCACGAGAAGGTGGCACCCATTGATAACGTTCAGGATGACTCTCTTGAGCGCACAACCAGCCAGAAAAAGACAAAGAAGAGACACCTCTTCTTTAGCCAGAGATCACCTGATCTTGGGGAAAATCTTGGGACGTCTCATGGAAATCTGTGGAGATCACGGCGCATTTAGTGAGATCCAGGGCCAAAAACCGTTCGCCCGTGGGGCAAACTTGCTGGCCCCTGGGCGGATCGTGTAACCCGTACGTAGCAGGGATTGCTGTGCTCCCAGTGTCAGTAGGGAACCCACACGGAGGGGTTGGGCAGCAGTCAACTTTCCTCATTGGTCCCAGGCATGCCCTTCAAGAAGACACACAGGGTGTCTCCCTCAATCCCTGTTGTTTCAGCATCCTGGCTCTAAAGCAGGTAAGAAAGGAGCTTGGATGCGGGATGAATGGGCCAGGGCAAAGCTCCTTCACACTCACGGCGAGGTGACCGGCACAGGAGAGCAGGAGGGGAAACCAGAAGCCAAAGGGCCCACCGCAGGACGGTGAGAACGGAGGCAGGCCCGTGGGCGCTTTCCCTGGCTCTCCACACCTTAAAGCTCAGTGCACTAGCCACACAACACCGCGGAAATGTTGAAAGAATCTATACCTCTTGCCTTCCCCGGACCTCAGGTGATTTGGGGATCAATCTGCTGAGGTGACAGCCCGGCTCTTGCGAGATCTCAGGGAAATCTCGCCAGATCTTATGGAAATCTCACCAGACTCGGTCCAAATCAGGTGAGATCTCCCGCCCAACCCGTGAGATTTCCCGCCCAACCCGGTGAGGTTTCCCGCCAACCCTGGTGAGATTTCCAGGCAAACATGGCGAGATATCCCGCCAACCTGGTGAGATTTCGGGCCAAACCGGGGAAGGCCTCCCACCAACCCTGGCGAGACAGCCCCCAAACCTGGGGAGAGATCTCGCCAAACATCGTGAGGTATCCCGCTGGGCCTCGTCCGATACGCCAGGAAACCTGGGGTGCTATCCCTCCAAACCGCGGGAGATGTCCCTCCGAACCGCGGGACATGTCCCGAAAACCCTTGTGACGTTCCCCGACAACCCTCTTGAGAATTGCCGCCGACCCGCGTGAGTTTCCCGGCCAAAGCCCGTGAGTTTCCCGGCCAAACCTCGTGAGTTTCCCCGCCCAAGCGCATGAGTTTTCCCACCAAACCTCGTGAGTTTGCCTGCCATACGTCGCGCGTTTCCCGGCCACCCTCGTGAGCTTTCTAGCCCGACCTCCTGGGATTTCCAGCCGAACGTCGTGAGATTTCCAACCCCACCTCGTGAGATTTCCAGCCAGACCTCGTTTGCTTTGCCGCCAAACGTCCTGGGATGGCCAGCCAGACCTCGTGGGATCTGTGGCCCTGCCACTGATATCTAAGGCCAACCGCAGATGCGTCTGTCACCAATCCCCCAGTCACAAGATGGGGGAGGGTGGAGAACTAGAACTCGCCAGCAGAGCCGGCTTTGCACCCCTTAGGCAGTTAGGGAAGGCCTAGGCCAGATGGGGGCCGAACTGCTAATACCTGCGCTTTGAGAATTGCTCCCAGGCGCCACGTGAGGGAAGAAAGAAGCTGTCTCCCACCTAAATCCCTGGTATCGCAACGTCCTGCGGGAGGACTGGGGAATAAGGGAGGACTGCATTCGGAATGAACGGGCCTGGTGAATACCTCTGCACACGAAACTCGAGGGACGGAATGAGGAAAGCAGGAGGAGAAGGAGGAAGCCATTTGCCATCCTAAGCACCAAAAGTGAGCACGCACCCAAAACATGAAGGCTGATTCTGTTCAGGGCGAAACCACCCAGAAAAAGAAAAAGAAGCGATACCTCTCCTTCAGCGAGACATCAGATGATCTTGGGGAAAATCTGGGGAGATCTCATACAAATCTCGTGAGATCTCGGCCCATTTCTGGAGACGTAGGCCCGAAATTCCTTCGCACCTGTGGCAAACTCCCTGGTCCTTGGCTGGATCGTTTAGGCCCTCTGGAGCAGGGATGGCTGGTGTTCCTAATGGAAACAGTGAATACACATGGAAGGGTTGGGCGGAATTCTCCTTTCCTAATGGTTCACAGGCAGCCCTTGAGAAAGGCACAGTGTGTCTCCCACCTCAAACCATGTTGGTCAGCATCCTGGCCCTTCGGCCTCTAAACCATCG
>NW_026992076.1:0-30974 GCF_029215605.1 Mirounga angustirostris | reverse complement strand
AAACATCCCTTGCCCCGTTGCCCCCTTACCCCCGGGCACCCCACGGCGGTTCACAGGCCCGCTGGAGCCGCCCGCTACAGCGACAGGCGGCTCCAACCCAGCTCCTCCAACTCCAAGTCACAAGGCCCACCCTCACAGGAACCAGTGGGGCTCGCGGGGGGGCGATGGGAAGGGGGTGGGGAGGCTGAGGCGGCAGAGAGGGCTGCCGCTTCGGAGGGAGGGAGTGGGCGAAGGTGGCGAGGACTGGGGGGGCGATGGGGCGGGGGGAGCGCGTGCGGGAGTTCACCCTGCCTCCCATGCGTGCACTCCCTGGTTCCTGGCCTTGGGGCCCTCATGCCGCCGCCCCTCGCCATTCCCTTGGGCCGCCCTGGATGCCCAAGCCGCCGAACAACCGGCTCCCCCTGGTGACTGGGCACGCCTACACCTTCTCCCACCAGCCCTGGGCTGCGCTCCAGCCCCGCAGGGCCTTCTCTTCCTTCCCGCCGACCACCGTCCCTTTGCCCCTGGGCCCCGCCCTGGGCCCTCCCTCCCTCTGCCCTGCACCAAAATGGCCGACCGCCCTGGCCCTCGGGGCCGCTGGCACCCTGGGCCGAAGTCCTTCTCCCCACAGCAGCGCAGCTAACAGCAAGGCCCGCTCCCTCAGCAAGGCAGTGGGGGCGCGCCCGGCACCACGGCGTCGGCGTCGAGGGGTACCCCCAAATAAACGACGAGACCAAGGAAAGAGTCCCCCGCATGCCCCCAGGCCAGTGTGGTTGCTGGGCAGGCATGGGAGCAGAAGGGGATTCCAGGCAACTTGGCTGTGCTTCCTGGCGCTCCGAGGGGCTCCTCTAGCAGCACCAGGGCGAGGTCAGCTTGCCAAAACCTGGCCAAGCTCCACCACACCCCCAGAGGCTAGCTGCCTCGCCAACACAGCCTCCGGTGTGTGTGGTGTGTGTCTGGGTCCCTTGCGTGCACCGGCGAGTCCGTCCCTTTCCGTGTCCCCATCCGCATCCAGGTCAGGGTCTCTGTCTGTCTGTTCGGGGGTTCAGTGCGGGTCTGTGTGTTGGATCCTCGTTCTCCCCGTGTCTCTCTCTTCCTCTCTCGCTCCGACTACCCCTCCGTGTGCCTCTCTGTCTTTCCCTGTGTGTCTGTGTGTCTGTCTCTGTCAGCCGGGCTCCCGTATCTCTCAGTCCTGTCCTGGTGATGGGGGGTGCGTGGGGGGTTGTCAGGGGAAGGTTGGCGGGGGTGGGGCCACGGGGGTGGACTGCTGACCAGGGTCTCTGGTTGGGGAGTTCGGGGCGCTGTGAACACTCCGCATGCCTGCCTCCAAGACCGAACGCCCCCCCTAGGCATCTCGGGTTCCAAACCACAGTGGCGGCGGCGGCGGCGGCGTAGGAGGAGGCGACGGCGGCGGGAGCGGCGGCGGAGGGGGCGGTCCGGCTGGGAAGTCCAGAGACACTTGGGGAGATCGCCGGGACTTCTGCGACTCTGAGATGCTGGAGGCGCCTCACCCCAAGGCAGGCGCGCAGGCACGCAGGAGCCAAGGCCAGGGCAGGCGGAGGGGTTGACGAGAGGAGCACGCTGGGGCTCGGAGGCCAAGAGCAGTCTGCTGGGAGTCGCAGCATCAGCCTCTCAGGCCTTTGGCCCTAGCGGCCTGATGGCAGCGCATCTCTTCTGCTCTTGGAAGCTAAGCAGGGTCGGATCCGCTCAGGACTTGGATGGGAGACCGTTCCCGGGTGCCCTGCACTCTTGTTCTGAGGCTACTTTCTTGGCTTTTTTCTTTCTCCTTCGGCCTCCCTTCTTCTCCCTGTGCCTCCACCGCCCCCCTTTGCCCAGCAAGCCTTCCTCCAAACATCCCTTGCCCCGTTGCCCCCTTACCCCCGGGCACCCCACGGCGGTTCATAGGCCCGCTGGAGCCGCCCGCTGCAGCGACAGGCGGCTCGAATCCAGCTCCTCCAACTCCAAGTCACAAGGCCCACCCTCACAGGAACCAGTGGGGCTCGCTGGGGGGCGATGGGAACGGGGTGTGGAGGCTGAGGCCTCAGAGAGGGCAGCCGCTACGGAGGGAGGGAGTGGGCGAAGGTGGCGAGGACTGGGGGGCGATGGGGAGGGGGGAGCGCGTGCGGGAGTTCACCCTGCCTCCCATGCGTGCCCTCCCTCGTTCCTGCCCTTGGGGCCCTCATGCCGCCGCCCCTCGCCTTTCCCTTGGGTCGCCCTGGATGCCCAAGCCACCGGACAACAGGCTCCCCCTGGTGACTGGGCACGCCTACACCTTCTCCCACCAGCCCTGCGCTGCGCTCCAGCCCCGCAGGGCCTTCTCTTCCTTCCCGCCGACCACCGTCCCTTTGCCCCTGGGCCCCGCCCTGGGCCCTCGCTCCCTCTGCCCAGCACCAAAGATGGCCGACCGCCCTGGACCTTGGGGCCGCTGGCACCCTGAGCCTAAGTCCTTCTCCCCACAGCAGCGCACCTAACAGCGAGGCCCGCTCCCTCAGCAAGGCAGTGGGGGCGCGCTCGGCACCACGGCGTCGGCGTCGAGGGGTACCCCCAAATAAACGACGAGACCAAGGAAAGAGTCCCCCGCATGCCCCCAGGCCAGTGTAGTTGCTGGGCAGGCATGGGAGCAGAAGGGGATTCCAGGCAACTTGGCTGTGCTTCCTGGCGCTCCGAGGGGCTCCTCTAGCAGCACCAGGGCGCGGTCAGCTTGCCAAAACCTGGCCAAGCTCCACCACACCCCCAGAGGCTAGCTGCCTCGCCAACACAGCCTCCGGTGTGTGTGGTGTGTGTCTGGGTCCCTTGCGTGCACCGGCGAGGCTGTCCCTTTCCGTGTCCCCATCCGCATCCAGGTCAGGATCTCTGTGTGTCTGTTCGGGGGTTCAGTGCGGGTCTGTGTGTTGGATCCTCGGTCTCCCCGTGTCTCTCTCTTCCTCTCTCGCTCCGACTACCCCTCCGTGCGTATCTCTGGCTTTCCCTGTGTGTCTTTGTGTCTGTCTATGTCAGCCGGGCTCCCGTATCTCTCAGTCCTGTCCTGGTGATGGGGGGTTCGTGGGGGAGGGGTGTCACGGGAAGGATAGAGGGGGACGGGCCACGGCGGTGGACTGCTGCCCAGGGTCTCTGGTGGCGCCCTTGACTTCGGGCCGCCATTGAGCAAGGCGGGGTGGCTTGCCACGCTAGACCCAGGGCTGCGGTTGGGGAGTTGGGGGCGCTGAGAACACTCCGCATGCCTGCCTCCAAGACCGAACGCCCCCCCTAGGCATCTCGGGTTCCAAACGACAGCGGCGGCGGAGGCGGCGGTGGCGGCGGGGGAGGAGGAGGAGGAGGAGGAGGAGGCGGCGGCGGGAGCGGCGGCGGAGGGGGCGGTCCTGCTGGGAAGTCCAGAGACACTTGGGGAGATCGCCAGGACTTCTGGGACTCTGAGATGCTGGAGGCGCCTCACCCCAAGGCAGGCTCGCAGGCACGCAGGAGCAAAGCACAGGGCAGGTGGAGGGGTGACAAGAGGAGCACGCTGGGGCCCGGAGGCCCAGAGCAGTCTGATGTGGGTCGCAGCAGCAGCCTCTCAGGCCTATGGCCCTAGTGGCCTGATGGCAGCGCATCTCTTCTGCTCTTGGAAGCTAAGCAGTGTCGGATCCGGTCAGGACTTGGATGGGAGACCGTTCCCGGGTGCCCTGGACTCTGGTTCTGAGGCTACTTTCTTGGCTTTTTTCTTTCTCCTTCGGCCTCCCTTCTTCTCCCTGTGCCTCCACCGCCCCCCTTTGCCCAGCAAGCCTTCCTCCAAACATCCCTTGCTCCGCTGCCCCCTTACTCCCGGGCACCCCACGGCGATTCACAGGCCCGCTGGAGCCGCCCGCTGCAGGGACTGGCGGCTCCAACCCAGCTCCTCCAACTCCAAGCAACAAGGCCCACCCTCACAGGAACCAGTGGGGCTCGCTGGGCGGCGATGGGAACGGGGTGGGGAGGTTGAGGCAGCAGAGAGGACAGCCGCAACGGAGGGAGGGAGTGGGCGAAGGTGGCGAGGACTGGGGGGGCGTTGGGGCCGGGGGAGGGCGTGCGGGAGTTGACCCTGCCTCCCATGCGTGCACTCCCTGGTTCCTGGCCTTGGGGCCCTCATGCCGCCGCCCCTCGCCATTCCCTTGGGCCGCCCTGGATGCCCAAGCCGCCGGACAACCGGCTCCCCCTGGTGACTGGGCACGCCTACACCTTCTCCCACCAGCCCTGGGCTGCACTCCAGCTCCGCAGGGCCTTCTCTTCCTTCCCGCCGACCACCGTCCCTTTGCCCCTGGGCCCCGCCCTGGGCCCTCCCTCCCTCTGCCCAGCACCAAAGATGGCCGACCGCCCTGGCCCTCGGGGCCGCTGGCACCCTGGGCCGAAGTCTTTCTCCCCACAGCAGCGCAGCTAACAGCAAGGCCCCCTCCCTCAGCAAGGCAGTGGGGGCGCGCCCGGCACCACGGCGTCGGCGTCGAGGGGTACCCCCAAATAAACGACGAGACCAAGGAAAGAGTCCCCCGCATGCCCCCAGGCCAGTGTGGTTGCTGGGCAGGCATGGGAGCAGAAGGGGATTCCAGGCAACTTGGCTGTGCTTCCTGGCGCTCCGAGGGGCTCCTCTAGCAGCACCAGGGCGCGGTGAGCTTGCCAAAACCTGGCCAAGCTCCACCACACCCCCAGAGCCTAGCTGCCTCGCCAACACAGCCTCCGGTGTGTGTGGTGTGTGTCTGGGTCCCTTGCGTGCACCGGCGAGTCCGTCCCTTTCCGTATCCCCATCCGCATCCAGGTCAGGGTCTCTGTGTGTCTGTTCGGGGGTTCAGTGCGGGTCTGAGTGTTGGATCCTCGTTCTCCCCGTGTCTCTCTCTTCCTCTCTCGCTCCGACTACCCCTCCGTGTGCCTGTCTGTCTTTCCCTGTGTGTCTGTGTGTCTGTCTCTGTCAGCCGGGCTCCCGTATCGCTCAGTCCTGTCCTGGTGATGGGGGGTGCGTGGGGGGGGTGTCAGGGGAAGGTTGGCGGGGGAGGGGCCACGGGGGTGGACTGCTGCCCAGGGTCTCTGGTTGGGGAGTTCGGGGCGCTGTGAACACTCCGCATGCCTGCCTCCAAGACCCAACGCCCCCCCTAGGCATCTCGGGTTCCAAACCACAGTGGCAGTGGCGGCGGCGGCGGCGGCGTAGGAGGAGGCGGCGGCGGCGGGAGCGGCGGCGGAGGGGGCGGTCCGGCTGGGAAGTCCAGAGACAGTTGGGGAGATCGCCGGGACTTCTGGGACTCTGAGATGCTGGAGGCGCCTCACCCCAAGGCAGGCTCGCAGGCACGCAGGAGCCAAGGCCAGGGCAGGCGGAGGGGTTGACGAGAGGAGCACGCTGGGGCTCGGAGGCCCAGAGCAGTCTGCTGTGGGTCGCAGCAGCAGCCTCTCAGGCCTCTGGCCCTAGCGGCCTGATGGCAGCGCATCTCTTCTGCTCTTGGAAGCTAAGCAGGGTCGGATCCGCTCAGGACTTGGATGGGAGACCGTTCCCGGGTGCCCTGCACTCTTGTTCTGAGGCTCCTTTCTTGGCTTTTTTCTTTCTCCTTCGGCCTCCCTTCTTCTCCCTGTGCCTCCACCGCCCCCCTTTGCCCAGCAAGCCTTCCTCCAAACATCCCTTGCCCCGTTGCCCCCTTACCCCCGGGCACCCCACGGCGGTTCATAGGCCCGCTGGAGCCGCCCGCTGCAGCGACAGGCGGCTCGAATCCAGCTCCTCCAACTCCAAGTCACAAGGCCCACCCTCACAGGAACCAGTGGGGCTCGCTGGGGGGCGATGGGAACGGGGTGTGGAGGCTGAGGCCTCAGAGAGGGCAGCCGCTACGGAGGGAGGGAGTGGGCGAAGGTGGCGAGGACTGGGGGGCGATGGGGAGGGGGGAGCGCGTGCGGGAGTTCACCCTGCCTCCCATGCGTGCCCTCCCTCGTTCCTGCCCTTGGGGCCCTCATGCCGCCGCCCCTTGCCTTTCCCTTGGGTCGCCCTGGATGCCCAAGCCACCGGACAACAGGCTCCCCCTGGTGACTGGGCACGCCTACACCTTCTCCCACCAGCCCTGCGCTGCGCTCCAGCCCCGCAGGGCCTTCTCTTCCTTCCCGCCGACCACCGTCCCTTTGCCCCTGGGCCCCGCCCTGGGCCCTCGCTCCCTCTGCCCAGCACCAAAGATGGCCGACCGCCCTGGACCTTGGGGCCGCTGGCACCCTGAGCCTAAGTCCTTCTCCCCACAGCAGCGCACCTAACAGCGAGGCCCGCTCCCTCAGCAAGGCAGTGGGGGCGCGCCCGGCACCACGGCGTCGGCGTCGAGGGGTACCCCCAAATAAACGACGAGACCAAGGAAAGAGTCCCCCGCATGCCCCCAGGCCAGTGTAGTTGCTGGGCAGGCATGGGAGCAGAAGGGGATTCCAGGCAACTTGGCTGTGCTTCCTGGCGCTCCGAGGGGCTCCTCTAGCAGCACCAGGGCGCGGTCAGCTTGCCAAAACCTGGCCAAGCTCCACCACACCCCCAGAGGCTAGCTGCCTCGCCAACACAGCCTCCGGTGTGTGTGGTGTGTGTCTGGGTCCCTTGCGTGCACCGGCGAGGCTGTCCCTTTCCGTGTCCCCATCCGCATCCAGGTCAGGATCTCTGTGTGTCTGTTCGGGGGTTCAGTGCGGGTCTGTGTGTTGGATCCTCGGTCTCCCCGTGTCTCTCTCTTCCTCTCTCGCTCCGACTACCCCTCCGTGCGTATCTCTGGCTTTCCCTGTGTGTCTTTGTGTCTGTCTATGTCAGCCGGGCTCCCGTATCTCTCAGTCCTGTCCTGGTGATGGGGGGTTCGTGGGGGGGGGTGTCACGGGAAGGTTAGAGGGGGACGGGCCACGGCGGTGGACTGCTGCCCAGGGTCTCTGGTGGCGCCCTTGACTTCGGGCCGCCATTGAGCAAGGCGGGGTGGCTTGCCACGCTAGACCCAGGGCTGCGGTTGGGGAGTTGGGGGCGCTGAGAACACTCCGCATGCCTGCCTCCAAGACCGAACGCCCCCCCTAGGCATCTCGGGTTCCAAACGACAGCGGCGGCGGAGGCGGCGGTGGCGGCGGGGGAGGAGGAGGAGGAGGAGGAGGAGGAGGAGGAGGAGGCGGCGGCGGGAGCGGCGGCGGAGGGGGCGGTCCTGCTGGGAAGTCCAGAGACACTTGGGGAGATCGCCAGGACTTCTGCGACTCTGAGATGCTGGAGGCGCCTCACCCCAAGGCAGGCTCGCAGGCACGCAGGAGCAAAGCACAGGGCAGGTGGAGGGGTGACAAGAGGAGCACGCTGGGGCCCGGAGGCCCAGAGCAGTCTGATGTGGGTCGCAGCAGCAGCCTCTCAGGCCTATGGCCCTAGTGGCCTGATGGCAGCGCATCTCTTCTGCTCTTGGAAGCTAAGCAGGGTCGGATCCGGTCAGGACTTGGATGGGAGACCGTTCCCGGGTGCCCTGGACTCTGGTTCTGAGGCTACTTTCTTGGCTTTTTTCTTTCTCCTTCGGCCTCCCTTCTTCTCCCTGTGCCTCCACCGCCCCCCTTTGCCCAGCAAGCCTTCCTCCAAACATCCCTTGCTCCGCTGCCCCCTTACTCCCGGGCACCCCACGGCGATTCACAGGCCCGCTGGAGCCGCCCGCTGCAGGGACTGGCGGCTCCAACCCAGCTCCTCCAACTCCAAGCAACAAGGCCCACCCTCACAGGAACCAGTGGGGCTCGCTGGGCGGCGATGGGAACGGGGTGGGGAGGTTGAGGCAGCAGAGAGGACAGCCGCAACGGAGGGAGGGAGTGGGCGAAGGTGGCGAGGACTGGGGGGGCGTTGGGGCCGGGGGAGGGCGTGCGGGAGTTGACCCTGCCTCCCATGCGTGCACTCCCTGGTTCCTGGCCTTGGGGCCCTCATGCCGCCGCCCCTCGCCATTCCCTTGGGCCGCCCTGGATGCCCAAGCCGCCGGACAACCGGCTCCCCCTGGTGACTGGGCACGCCTACACCTTCTCCCACCAGCCCTGGGCTGCACTCCAGCTCCGCAGGGCCTTCTCTTCCTTCCCGCCGACCACCGTCCCTTTGCCCCTGGGCCCCGCCCTGGGCCCTCCCTCCCTCTGCCCAGCACCAAAGATGGCCGACCGCCCTGGCCCTCGGGGCCGCTGGCACCCTGGGCCGAAGTCTTTCTCCCCACAGCAGCGCAGCTAACAGCAAGGCCCCCTCCCTCAGCAAGGCAGTGGGGGCGCGCCCGGCACCACGGCGTCGGCGTCGAGGGGTACCCCCAAATAAACGACGAGACCAAGGAAAGAGTCCCCCGCATGCCCCCAGGCCAGTGTGGTTGCTGGGCAGGCATGGGAGCAGAAGGGGATTCCAGGCAACTTGGCTGTGCTTCCTGGCGCTCCGAGGGGCTCCTCTAGCAGCACCAGGGCGCGGTGAGCTTGCCAAAACCTGGCCAAGCTCCACCACACCCCCAGAGCCTAGCTGCCTCGCCAACACAGCCTCCGGTGTGTGTGGTGTGTGTCTGGGTCCCTTGCGTGCACCGGCGAGTCCGTCCCTTTCCGTATCCCCATCCGCATCCAGGTCAGGGTCTCTGTGTGTCTGTTCGGGGGTTCAGTGCGGGTCTGAGTGTTGGATCCTCGTTCTCCCCGTGTCTCTCTCTTCCTCTCTCGCTCCGACTACCCCTCCGTGTGCCTGTCTGTCTTTCCCTGTGTGTCTGTGTGTCTGTCTCTGTCAGCCGGGCTCCCGTATCGCTCAGTCCTGTCCTGGTGATGGGGGGTGCGTGGGGGGGGTGTCAGGGGAAGGTTGGCGGGGGAGGGGCCACGGGGGTGGACTGCTGCCCAGGGTCTCTGGTTGGGGAGTTCGGGGCGCTGTGAACACTCCGCATGCCTGCCTCCAAGACCGAACGCCCCCCCTAGGCATCTCGGGTTCCAAACCACAGTGGCGGCGGCGGCGGCGGCGGCGGCGTAGGAGGAGGCGATGGCGGCGGGAGCGGCGGCGGAGGGGGCGGTCCGGCTGGGAAGTCCAGAGACAGTTGGGGAGATCGCCGGGACTTCTGCGACTCTGAGATGCTGGAGGCGCCTCACCCCAAGGCAGGCGCGCAGGCACGCAGGAGCCAAGGCCAGGGCAGGCGGAGGGGTTGACGAGAGGAGCACGCTGGGGCTCGGAGGCCAAGAGCAGTCTGCTGGGAGTCGCAGCATCAGCCTCTCAGGCCTTTGGCCCTAGCGGCCTGATGGCAGCGCATCTCTTCTGCTCTTGGAAGCTAAGCAGGGTCGGATCCGCTCAGGACTTGGATGGGAGACCGTTCCCGGGTGCCCTGCACTCTTGTTCTGAGGCTACTTTCTTGGCTTTTTTCTTTCTCCTTCGGCCTCCCTTCTTCTCCCTGTGCCTCCACCGCCCCCCTTTGCCCAGCAAGCCTTCCTCCAAACATCCCTTGCCCCGTTGCCCCCTTACCCCCGGGCACCCCACGGCGGTTCATAGGCCCGCTGGAGCCGCCCGCTGCAGCGACAGGCGGCTCGAATCCAGCTCCTCCAACTCCAAGTCACAAGGCCCACCCTCACAGGAACCAGTGGGGCTCGCTGGGGGGCGATGGGAACGGGGTGTGGAGGCTGAGGCCTCAGAGAGGGCAGCCGCTACGGAGGGAGGGAGTGGGCGAAGGTGGCGAGGACTGGGGGGCGATGGGGAGGGGGGAGCGCGTGCGGGAGTTCACCCTGCCTCCCATGCGTGCCCTCCCTCGTTCCTGCCCTTGGGGCCCTCATGCCGCCGCCCCTTGCCTTTCCCTTGGGTCGCCCTGGATGCCCAAGCCACCGGACAACAGGCTCCCCCTGGTGACTGGGCACGCCTACACCTTCTCCCACCAGCCCTGCGCTGCGCTCCAGCCCCGCAGGGCCTTCTCTTCCTTCCCGCCGACCACCGTCCCTTTGCCCCTGGGCCCCGCCCTGGGCCCTCGCTCCCTCTGCCCAGCACCAAAGATGGCCGACCGCCCTGGACCTTGGGGCCGCTGGCACCCTGAGCCTAAGTCCTTCTCCCCACAGCAGCGCACCTAACAGCGAGGCCCGCTCCCTCAGCAAGGCAGTGGGGGCGCGCCCGGCACCACGGCGTCGGCGTCGAGGGGTACCCCCAAATAAACGACGAGACCAAGGAAAGAGTCCCCCGCATGCCCCCAGGCCAGTGTAGTTGCTGGGCAGGCATGGGAGCAGAAGGGGATTCCAGGCAACTTGGCTGTGCTTCCTGGCGCTCCGAGGGGCTCCTCTAGCAGCACCAGGGCGCGGTCAGCTTGCCAAAACCTGGCCAAGCTCCACCACACCCCCAGAGGCTAGCTGCCTCGCCAACACAGCCTCCGGTGTGTGTGGTGTGTGTCTGGGTCCCTTGCGTGCACCGGCGAGGCTGTCCCTTTCCGTGTCCCCATCCGCATCCAGGTCAGGATCTCTGTGTGTCTGTTCGGGGGTTCAGTGCGGGTCTGTGTGTTGGATCCTCGGTCTCCCCGTGTCTCTCTCTTCCTCTCTCGCTCCGACTACCCCTCCGTGCGTATCTCTGGCTTTCCCTGTGTGTCTTTGTGTCTGTCTATGTCAGCCGGGCTCCCGTATCTCTCAGTCCTGTCCTGGTGATGGGGGGTTCGTGGGGGGGGGTGTCACGGGAAGGTTAGAGGGGGACGGGCCACGGCGGTGGACTGCTGCCCAGGGTCTCTGGTGGCGCCCTTGACTTCGGGCCGCCATTGAGCAAGGCGGGGTGGCTTGCCACGCTAGACCCAGGGCTGCGGTTGGGGAGTTGGGGGCGCTGAGAACACTCCGCATGCCTGCCTCCAAGACCGAACGCCCCCCCTAGGCATCTCGGGTTCCAAACGACAGCGGCGGCGGAGGCGGCGGTGGCGGCGGGGGAGGAGGAGGAGGAGGAGGAGGAGGAGGAGGAGGAGGCGGCGGCGGGAGCGGCGGCGGAGGGGGCGGTCCTGCTGGGAAGTCCAGAGACACTTGGGGAGATCGCCAGGACTTCTGCGACTCTGAGATGCTGGAGGCGCCTCACCCCAAGGCAGGCTCGCAGGCACGCAGGAGCAAAGCACAGGGCAGGTGGAGGGGTGACAAGAGGAGCACGCTGGGGCCCGGAGGCCCAGAGCAGTCTGATGTGGGTCGCAGCAGCAGCCTCTCAGGCCTATGGCCCTAGTGGCCTGATGGCAGCGCATCTCTTCTGCTCTTGGAAGCTAAGCAGGGTCGGATCCGGTCAGGACTTGGATGGGAGACCGTTCCCGGGTGCCCTGGACTCTGGTTCTGAGGCTACTTTCTTGGCTTTTTTCTTTCTCCTTCGGCCTCCCTTCTTCTCCCTGTGCCTCCACCGCCCCCCTTTGCCCAGCAAGCCTTCCTCCAAACATCCCTTGCTCCGCTGCCCCCTTACTCCCGGGCACCCCACGGCGATTCACAGGCCCGCTGGAGCCGCCCGCTGCAGGGACTGGCGGCTCCAACCCAGCTCCTCCAACTCCAAGCAACAAGGCCCACCCTCACAGGAACCAGTGGGGCTCGCTGGGCGGCGATGGGAACGGGGTGGGGAGGTTGAGGCAGCAGAGAGGACAGCCGCAACGGAGGGAGGGAGTGGGCGAAGGTGGCGAGGACTGGGGGGGCGTTGGGGCCGGGGGAGGGCGTGCGGGAGTTGACCCTGCCTCCCATGCGTGCACTCCCTGGTTCCTGGCCTTGGGGCCCTCATGCCGCCGCCCCTCGCCATTCCCTTGGGCCGCCCTGGATGCCCAAGCCGCCGGACAACCGGCTCCCCCTGGTGACTGGGCACGCCTACACCTTCTCCCACCAGCCCTGGGCTGCACTCCAGCTCCGCAGGGCCTTCTCTTCCTTCCCGCCGACCACCGTCCCTTTGCCCCTGGGCCCCGCCCTGGGCCCTCCCTCCCTCTGCCCAGCACCAAAGATGGCCGACCGCCCTGGCCCTCGGGGCCGCTGGCACCCTGGGCCGAAGTCTTTCTCCCCACAGCAGCGCAGCTAACAGCAAGGCCCCCTCCCTCAGCAAGGCAGTGGGGGCGCGCCCGGCACCACGGCGTCGGCGTCGAGGGGTACCCCCAAATAAACGACGAGACCAAGGAAAGAGTCCCCCGCATGCCCCCAGGCCAGTGTGGTTGCTGGGCAGGCATGGGAGCAGAAGGGGATTCCAGGCAACTTGGCTGTGCTTCCTGGCGCTCCGAGGGGCTCCTCTAGCAGCACCAGGGCGCGGTGAGCTTGCCAAAACCTGGCCAAGCTCCACCACACCCCCAGAGCCTAGCTGCCTCGCCAACACAGCCTCCGGTGTGTGTGGTGTGTGTCTGGGTCCCTTGCGTGCACCGGCGAGTCCGTCCCTTTCCGTATCCCCATCCGCATCCAGGTCAGGGTCTCTGTGTGTCTGTTCGGGGGTTCAGTGCGGGTCTGAGTGTTGGATCCTCGTTCTCCCCGTGTCTCTCTCTTCCTCTCTCGCTCCGACTACCCCTCCGTGTGCCTGTCTGTCTTTCCCTGTGTGTCTGTGTGTCTGTCTCTGTCAGCCGGGCTCCCGTATCGCTCAGTCCTGTCCTGGTGATGGGGGGTGCGTGGGGGGGGTGTCAGGGGAAGGTTGGCGGGGGAGGGGCCACGGGGGTGGACTGCTGCCCAGGGTCTCTGGTTGGGGAGTTCGGGGCGCTGTGAACACTCCGCATGCCTGCCTCCAAGACCCAACGCCCCCCCTAGGCATCTCGGGTTCCAAACCACAGTGGCAGTGGCGGCGGCGGCGGCGGCGTAGGAGGAGGCGGCGGCGGCGGCGGGAGCGGCGGCGGAGGGGGCGGTCCGGCTGGGAAGTCCAGAGACAGTTGGGGAGATCGCCGGGACTTCTGGGACTCTGAGATGCTGGAGGCGCCTCACCCCAAGGCAGGCTCGCAGGCACGCAGGAGCCAAGGCCAGGGCAGGCGGAGGGGTTGACGAGAGGAGCACGCTGGGGCTCGGAGGCCCAGAGCAGTCTGCTGTGGGTCGCAGCAGCAGCCTCTCAGGCCTCTGGCCCTAGCGGCCTGATGGCAGCGCATCTCTTCTGCTCTTGGAAGCTAAGCAGGGTCGGATCCGCTCAGGACTTGGATGGGAGACCGTTCCCGGGTGCCCTGCACTCTTGTTCTGAGGCTACTTTCTTGGCTTTTTTCTTTCTCCTTCGGCCTCCCTTCTTCTCCCTGTGCCTCCACCGCCCCCCTTTGCCCAGCAAGCCTTCCTCCAAACATCCCTTGCCCCGTTGCCCCCTTACCCCCGGGCACCCCACGGCGGTTCACAGGCCCGCTGGAGCCGCCCGCTACAGCGACAGGCGGCTCCAACCCAGCTCCTCCAACTCCAAGTCACAAGGCCCACCCTCACAGGAACCAGTGGGGCTCGCGGGGGGGCGATGGGAAGGGGGTGGGGAGGCTGAGGCGGCAGAGAGGGCTGCCGCTTCGGAGGGAGGGAGTGGGCGAAGGTGGCGAGGACTGGGGGGGCGATGGGGCGGGGGGAGCGCGTGCGGGAGTTCACCCTGCCTCCCATGCGTGCACTCCCTGGTTCCTGGCCTTGGGGCCCTCATGCCGCCGCCCCTCGCCATTCCCTTGGGCCGCCCTGGATGCCCAAGCCGCCGAACAACCGGCTCCCCCTGGTGACTGGGCACGCCTACACCTTCTCCCACCAGCCCTGGGCTGCGCTCCAGCCCCGCAGGGCCTTCTCTTCCTTCCCGCCGACCACCGTCCCTTTGCCCCTGGGCCCCGCCCTGGGCCCTCCCTCCCTCTGCCCTGCACCAAAATGGCCGACCGCCCTGGCCCTCGGGGCCGCTGGCACCCTGGGCCGAAGTCCTTCTCCCCACAGCAGCGCAGCTAACAGCAAGGCCCGCTCCCTCAGCAAGGCAGTGGGGGCGCGCCCGGCACCACGGCGTCGGCGTCGAGGGGTACCCCCAAATAAACGACGAGACCAAGGAAAGAGTCCCCCGCATGCCCCCAGGCCAGTGTGGTTGCTGGGCAGGCATGGGAGCAGAAGGGGATTCCAGGCAACTTGGCTGTGCTTCCTGGCGCTCCGAGGGGCTCCTCTAGCAGCACCAGGGCGAGGTCAGCTTGCCAAAACCTGGCCAAGCTCCACCACACCCCCAGAGGCTAGCTGCCTCGCCAACACAGCCTCCGGTGTGTGTGGTGTGTGTCTGGGTCCCTTGCGTGCACCGGCGAGTCCGTCCCTTTCCGTGTCCCCATCCGCATCCAGGTCAGGGTCTCTGTCTGTCTGTTCGGGGGTTCAGTGCGGGTCTGTGTGTTGGATCCTCGTTCTCCCCGTGTCTCTCTCTTCCTCTCTCGCTCCGACTACCCCTCCGTGTGCCTCTCTGTCTTTCCCTGTGTGTCTGTGTGTCTGTCTCTGTCAGCCGGGCTCCCGTATCTCTCAGTCCTGTCCTGGTGATGGGGGGTGCGTGGGGGGTTGTCAGGGGAAGGTTGGCGGGGGTGGGGCCACGGGGGTGGACTGCTGACCAGGGTCTCTGGTTGGGGAGTTCGGGGCGCTGTGAACACTCCGCATGCCTGCCTCCAAGACCGAACGCCCCCCCTAGGCATCTCGGGTTCCAAACCACAGTGGCGGCGGCGGCGGCGGCGTAGGAGGAGGCGACGGCGGCGGGAGCGGCGGCGGAGGGGGCGGTCCGGCTGGGAAGTCCAGAGACACTTGGGGAGATCGCCGGGACTTCTGCGACTCTGAGATGCTGGAGGCGCCTCACCCCAAGGCAGGCGCGCAGGCACGCAGGAGCCAAGGCCAGGGCAGGCGGAGGGGTTGACGAGAGGAGCACGCTGGGGCTCGGAGGCCAAGAGCAGTCTGCTGGGAGTCGCAGCATCAGCCTCTCAGGCCTCTGGCCCTAGCGGCCTGATGGCAGCGCATCTCTTCTGCTCTTGGAAGCTAAGCAGGGTCGGATCCGCTCAGGACTTGGATGGGAGACCGTTCCCGGGTGCCCTGCACTCTTGTTCTGAGGCTACTTTCTTGGCTTTTTTCTTTCTCCTTCGGCCTCCCTTCTTCTCCCTGTGCCTCCACCGCCCCCCTTTGCCCAGCAAGCCTTCCTCCAAACATCCCTTGCCCCGTTGCCCCCTTACCCCCGGGCACCCCACGGCGGTTCATAGGCCCGCTGGAGCCGCCCGCTGCAGCGACAGGCGGCTCGAATCCAGCTCCTCCAACTCCAAGTCACAAGGCCCACCCTCACAGGAACCAGTGGGGCTCGCTGGGGGGCGATGGGAACGGGGTGTGGAGGCTGAGGCCTCAGAGAGGGCAGCCGCTACGGAGGGAGGGAGTGGGCGAAGGTGGCGAGGACTGGGGGGCGATGGGGAGGGGGGAGCGCGTGCGGGAGTTCACCCTGCCTCCCATGCGTGCCCTCCCTCGTTCCTGCCCTTGGGGCCCTCATGCCGCCGCCCCTCGCCTTTCCCTTGGGTCGCCCTGGATGCCCAAGCCACCGGACAACAGGCTCCCCCTGGTGACTGGGCACGCCTACACCTTCTCCCACCAGCCCTGCGCTGCGCTCCAGCCCCGCAGGGCCTTCTCTTCCTTCCCGCCGACCACCGTCCCTTTGCCCCTGGGCCCCGCCCTGGGCCCTCGCTCCCTCTGCCCAGCACCAAAGATGGCCGACCGCCCTGGACCTTGGGGCCGCTGGCACCCTGAGCCTAAGTCCTTCTCCCCACAGCAGCGCACCTAACAGCGAGGCCCGCTCCCTCAGCAAGGCAGTGGGGGCGCGCCCGGCACCACGGCGTCGGCGTCGAGGGGTACCCCCAAATAAACGACGAGACCAAGGAAAGAGTCCCCCGCATGCCCCCAGGCCAGTGTAGTTGCTGGGCAGGCATGGGAGCAGAAGGGGATTCCAGGCAACTTGGCTGTGCTTCCTGGCGCTCCGAGGGGCTCCTCTAGCAGCACCAGGGCGCGGTCAGCTTGCCAAAACCTGGCCAAGCTCCACCACACCCCCAGAGGCTAGCTGCCTCGCCAACACAGCCTCCGGTGTGTCTGGTGTGTGTCTGGGTCCCTTGCGTGCACCGGCGAGGCTGTCCCTTTCCGTGTCCCCATCCGCATCCAGGTCAGGATCTCTGTGTGTCTGTTCGGGGGTTCAGTGCGGGTCTGTGTGTTGGATCCTCGGTCTCCCCGTGTCTCTCTCTTCCTCTCTCGCTCCGACTACCCCTCCGTGCGTATCTCTGGCTTTCCCTGTGTGTCTTTGTGTCTGTCTATGTCAGCCGGGCTCCCGTATCTCTCAGTCCTGTCCTGGTGATGGGGGGTTCGTGGGGGAGGGGTGTCACGGGAAGGATAGAGGGGGACGGGCCACGGCGGTGGACTGCTGCCCAGGGTCTCTGGTGGCGCCCTTGACTTCGGGCCGCCATTGAGCAAGGCGGGGTGGCTTGCCACGCTAGACCCAGGGCTGCGGTTGGGGAGTTGGGGGCGCTGAGAACACTCCGCATGCCTGCCTCCAAGACCGAACGCCCCCCCTAGGCATCTCGGGTTCCAAACGACAGCGGCGGCGGAGGCGGCGGTGGCGGCGGGGGAGGAGGAGGAGGAGGAGGAGGAGGCGGCGGCGGGAGCGGCGGCGGAGGGGGCGGTCCTGCTGGGAAGTCCAGAGACACTTGGGGAGATCGCCAGGACTTCTGGGACTCTGAGATGCTGGAGGCGCCTCACCCCAAGGCAGGCTCGCAGGCACGCAGGAGCAAAGCACAGGGCAGGTGGAGGGGTGACAAGAGGAGCACGCTGGGGCCCGGAGGCCCAGAGCAGTCTGATGTGGGTCGCAGCAGCAGCCTCTCAGGCCTATGGCCCTAGTGGCCTGATGGCAGCGCATCTCTTCTGCTCTTGGAAGCTAAGCAGGGTCGGATCCGGTCAGGAATTTGATGGGAGACCGTTCCCGGGTGCCCTGGACTCTGGTTCTGAGGCTACTTTCTTGGCTTTTTTCTTTCTCCTTCGGCCTCCCTTCTTCTCCCTGTGCCTCCACCGCCCCCCTTTGCCCAGCAAGCCTTCCTCCAAACATCCCTTGCTCCGCTGCCCCCTTACTCCCGGGCACCCCACGGCGATTCACAGGCCCGCTGGAGCCGCCCGCTGCAGGGACTGGCGGCTCCAACCCAGCTCCTCCAACTCCAAGCAACAAGGCCCACCCTCACAGGAACCAGTGGGGCTCGCTGGGCGGCGATGGGAACGGGGTGGGGAGGTTGAGGCAGCAGAGAGGACAGCCGCAACGGAGGGAGGGAGTGGGCGAAGGTGGCGAGGACTGGGGGGGCGTTGGGGCCGGGGGAGGGCGTGCGGGAGTTGACCCTGCCTCCCATGCGTGCACTCCCTGGTTCCTGGCCTTGGGGCCCTCATGCCGCCGCCCCTCGCCATTCCCTTGGGCCGCCCTGGATGCCCAAGCCGCCGGACAACCGGCTCCCCCTGGTGACTGGGCACGCCTACACCTTCTCCCACCAGCCCTGGGCTGCACTCCAGCTCCGCAGGGCCTTCTCTTCCTTCCCGCCGACCACCGTCCCTTTGCCCCTGGGCCCCGCCCTGGGCCCTCCCTCCCTCTGCCCAGCACCAAAGATGGCCGACCGCCCTGGCCCTCGGGGCCGCTGGCACCCTGGGCCGAAGTCTTTCTCCCCACAGCAGCGCAGCTAACAGCAAGGCCCCCTCCCTCAGCAAGGCAGTGGGGGCGCGCCCGGCACCACGGCGTCGGCGTCGAGGGGTACCCCCAAATAAACGACGAGACCAAGGAAAGAGTCCCCCGCATGCCCCCAGGCCAGTGTGGTTGCTGGGCAGGCATGGGAGCAGAAGGGGATTCCAGGCAACTTGGCTGTGCTTCCTGGCGCTCCGAGGGGCTCCTCTAGCAGCACCAGGGCGCGGTGAGCTTGCCAAAACCTGGCCAAGCTCCACCACACCCCCAGAGCCTAGCTGCCTCGCCAACACAGCCTCCGGTGTGTGTGGTGTGTGTCTGGGTCCCTTGCGTGCACCGGCGAGTCCGTCCCTTTCCGTATCCCCATCCGCATCCAGGTCAGGGTCTCTGTGTGTCTGTTCGGGGGTTCAGTGCGGGTCTGAGTGTTGGATCCTCGTTCTCCCCGTGTCTCTCTCTTCCTCTCTCGCTCCGACTACCCCTCCGTGTGCCTGTCTGTCTTTCCCTGTGTGTCTGTGTGTCTGTCTCTGTCAGCCGGGCTCCCGTATCGCTCAGTCCTGTCCTGGTGATGGGGGGTGCGTGGGGGGGGTGTCAGGGGAAGGTTGGCGGGGGAGGGGCCACGGGGGTGGACTGCTGCCCAGGGTCTCTGGTTGGGGAGTTCGGGGCGCTGTGAACACTCCGCATGCCTGCCTCCAAGACCCAACGCCCCCCCTAGGCATCTCGGGTTCCAAACCACAGTGGCAGTGGCGGCGGCGGCGGCGGCGTAGGAGGAGGCGGCGGCGGCGGGAGCGGCGGCGGAGGGGGCGGTCCGGCTGGGAAGTCCAGAGACAGTTGGGGAGATCGCCGGGACTTCTGGGACTCTGAGATGCTGGAGGCGCCTCACCCCAAGGCAGGCTCGCAGGCACGCAGGAGCCAAGGCCAGGGCAGGCGGAGGGGTTGACGAGAGGAGCACGCTGGGGCTCGGAGGCCCAGAGCAGTCTGCTGTGGGTCGCAGCAGCAGCCTCTCAGGCCTCTGGCCCTAGCGGCCTGATGGCAGCGCATCTCTTCTGCTCTTGGAAGCTAAGCAGGGTCGGATCCGCTCAGGACTTGGATGGGAGACCGTTCCCGGGTGCCCTGCACTCTTGTTCTGAGGCTACTTTCTTGGCTTTTTTCTTTCTCCTTCGGCCTCCCTTCTTCTCCCTGTGCCTCCACCGCCCCCCTTTGCCCAGCAAGCCTTCCTCCAAACATCCCTTGCCCCGTTGCCCCCTTACCCCCGGGCACCCCACGGCGGTTCACAGGCCCGCTGGAGCCGCCCGCTGCAGCGACAGGCGGCTCCAACCCAGCTCCTCCAACTCCAAGTCACAAGGCCCACCCTCACAGGAACCAGTGGGGCTCGCGGGGGGGCGATGGGAAGGGGGTGGGGAGGCTGAGGCGGCAGAGAGGGCTGCCGCTTCGGAGGGAGGGAGTGGGCGAAGGTGGCGAGGACTGGGGGGGCGATGGGGCGGGGGGAGCGCGGGCGGGAGTTCACCCTGCCTCCCATGCGTGCACTCCCTGGTTCCTGGCCTTGGGGCCCTCATGCCGCCGCCCCTCGCCATTCCCTTGGGCCGCCCTGGATGCCCAAGCCGCCGAACAACCGGCTCCCCCTGGTGACTGGGCACGCCTACACCTTCTCCCACCAGCCCTGGGCTGCGCTCCAGCCCCGCAGGGCCTTCTCTTCCTTCCCGCCGACCACCGTCCCTTTGCCCCTGGGCCCCGCCCTGGGCCCTCCCTCCCTCTGCCCAGCACCAAAATGGCCGACCGCCCTGGCCCTCGGGGCCGCTGGCACCCTGGGCCGAAGTCCTTCTCCCCACAGCAGCGCAGCTAACAGCAAGGCCCGCTCCCTCAGCAAGGCAGTGGGGGCGCGCCCGGCACCACGGCGTCGGCGTCGAGGGGTACCCCCAAATAAACGACGAGACCAAGGAAAGAGTCCCCCGCATGCCCCCAGGCCAGTGTGGTTGCTGGGCAGGCATGGGAGCAGAAGGGGATTCCAGGCAACTTGGCTGTGCTTCCTGGCGCTCCGAGGGGCTCCTCTAGCAGCACCAGGGCGCGGTCAGCTTGCCAAAACCTGGCCAAGCTCCACCACACCCCCAGAGGCTAGCTGCCTCGCCAACACAGCCTCCGGTGTGTGTGGTGTGTGTCTGGGTCCCTTGCGTGCACCGGCGAGTCCGTCCCTTTCCGTGTCCCCATCCGCATCCAGGTCAGGGTCTCTGTCTGTCTGTTCGGGGGTTCAGTGCGGGTCTGTGTGTTGGATCCTCGTTCTCCCCGTGTCTCTCTCTTCCTCTCTCGCTCCGACTACCGCTCCGTGTGCCTCTCTGTCTTTCCCTGTGTGTCTGTGTGTCTGTCTCTGTCAGCCGGGCTCCCGTATCTCTCAGTCCTGTCCTGGTGATGGGGGGTGCGTGGGGGGTTGTCAGGGGAAGGTTGGCGGGGGTGGGGCCACGGGGGTGGACTGCTGCCCAGGGTCTCTGGTTGGGGAGTTCGGGGCGCTGTGAACACTCCGCATGCCTGCCTCCAAGACCGAACGCCCCCCCTAGGCATCTCGGGTTCCAAACCACAGTGGCGGCGGCGGCGGCGGCGGCGGCGTAGGAGGAGGCGACGGCGGCGGGAGCGGCGGCGGAGGGGGCGGTCCGGCTGGGAAGTCCAGAGACAGTTGGGGAGATCGCCGGGACTTCTGCGACTCTGAGATGCTGGAGGCGCCTCACCCCAAGGCAGGCGCGCAGGCACGCAGGAGCCAAGGCCAGGGCAGGCGGAGGGGTTGACGAGAGGAGCACGCTGGGGCTCGGAGGCCAAGAGCAGTCTGCTGGGAGTCGCAGCATCAGCCTCTCAGGCCTTTGGCCCTAGCGGCCTGATGGCAGCGCATCTCTTCTGCTCTTGGAAGCTAAGCAGGGTCGGATCCGCTCAGGACTTGGATGGGAGACCGTTCCCGGGTGCCCTGCACTCTTGTTCTGAGGCTACTTTCTTGGCTTTTTTCTTTCTCCTTCGGCCTCCCTTCTTCTCCCTGTGCCTCCACCGCCCCCCTTTGCCCAGCAAGCCTTCCTCCAAACATCCCTTGCCCCGTTGCCCCCTTACCCCCGGGCACCCCACGGCGGTTCATAGGCCCGCTGGAGCCGCCCGCTGCAGCGACAGGCGGCTCGAATCCAGCTCCTCCAACTCCAAGTCACAAGGCCCACCCTCACAGGAACCAGTGGGGCTCGCTGGGGGGCGATGGGAACGGGGTGTGGAGGCTGAGGCCTCAGAGAGGGCAGCCGCTACGGAGGGAGGGAGTGGGCGAAGGTGGCGAGGACTGGGGGGCGATGGGGAGGGGGGAGCGCGTGCGGGAGTTCACCCTGCCTCCCATGCGTGCCCTCCCTCGTTCCTGCCCTTGGGGCCCTCATGCCGCCGCCCCTCGCCTTTCCCTTGGGTCGCCCTGGATGCCCAAGCCACCGGACAACAGGCTCCCCCTGGTGACTGGGCACGCCTACACCTTCTCCCACCAGCCCTGCGCTGCGCTCCAGCCCCGCAGGGCCTTCTCTTCCTTCCCGCCGACCACCGTCCCTTTGCCCCTGGGCCCCGCCCTGGGCCCTCGCTCCCTCTGCCCAGCACCAAAGATGGCCGACCGCCCTGGACCTTGGGGCCGCTGGCACCCTGAGCCTAAGTCCTTCTCCCCACAGCAGCGCACCTAACAGCGAGGCCCGCTCCCTCAGCAAGGCAGTGGGGGCGCGCCCGGCACCACGGCGTCGGCGTCGAGGGGTACCCCCAAATAAACGACGAGACCAAGGAAAGAGTCCCCCGCATGCCCCCAGGCCAGTGTAGTTGCTGGGCAGGCATGGGAGCAGAAGGGGATTCCAGGCAACTTGGCTGTGCTTCCTGGCGCTCCGAGGGGCTCCTCTAGCAGCACCAGGGCGCGGTCAGCTTGCCAAAACCTGGCCAAGCTCCACCACACCCCCAGAGGCTAGCTGCCTCGCCAACACAGCCTCCGGTGTGTGTGGTGTGTGTCTGGGTCCCTTGCGTGCACCGGCGAGGCTGTCCCTTTCCGTGTCCCCATCCGCATCCAGGTCAGGATCTCTGTGTGTCTGTTCGGGGGTTCAGTGCGGGTCTGTGTGTTGGATCCTCGGTCTCCCCGTGTCTCTCTCTTCCTCTCTCGCTCCGACTACCCCTCCGTGCGTATCTCTGGCTTTCCCTGTGTGTCTTTGTGTCTGTCTATGTCAGCCGGGCTCCCGTATCTCTCAGTCCTGTCCTGGTGATGGGGGGTTCGTGGGGGAGGGGTGTCACGGGAAGGATAGAGGGGGACGGGCCACGGCGGTGGACTGCTGCCCAGGGTCTCTGGTGGCGCCCTTGACTTCGGGCCGCCATTGAGCAAGGCGGGGTGGCTTGCCACGCTAGACCCAGGGCTGCGGTTGGGGAGTTGGGGGCGCTGAGAACACTCCGCATGCCTGCCTCCAAGACCGAACGCCCCCCCTAGGCATCTCGGGTTCCAAACGACAGCGGCGGCGGAGGCGGCGGTGGCGGCGGGGGAGGAGGAGGAGGAGGAGGAGGAGGCGGCGGCGGGAGCGGCGGCGGAGGGGGCGGTCCTGCTGGGAAGTCCAGAGACACTTGGGGAGATCGCCAGGACTTCTGCGACTCTGAGATGCTGGAGGCGCCTCACCCCAAGGCAGGCTCGCAGGCACGCAGGAGCAAAGCACAGGGCAGGTGGAGGGGTGACAAGAGGAGCACGCTGGGGCCCGGAGGCCCAGAGCAGTCTGATGTGGGTCGCAGCAGCAGCCTCTCAGGCCTATGGCCCTAGTGGCCTGATGGCAGCGCATCTCTTCTGCTCTTGGAAGCTAAGCAGGGTCGGATCCGGTCAGGACTTGGATGGGAGACCGTTCCCGGGTGCCCTGGACTCTGGTTCTGAGGCTACTTTCTTGGCTTTTTTCTTTCTCCTTCGGCCTCCCTTCTTCTCCCTGTGCCTCCACCGCCCCCCTTTGCCCAGCAAGCCTTCCTCCAAACATCCCTTGCTCCGCTGCCCCCTTACTCCCGGGCACCCCACGGCGATTCACAGGCCCGCTGGAGCCGCCCGCTGCAGGGACTGGCGGCTCCAACCCAGCTCCTCCAACTCCAAGCAACAAGGCCCACCCTCACAGGAACCAGTGGGGCTCGCTGGGCGGCGATGGGAACGGGGTGGGGAGGTTGAGGCAGCAGAGAGGACAGCCGCAACGGAGGGAGGGAGTGGGCGAAGGTGGCGAGGACTGGGGGGGCGTTGGGGCGGGGGGAGGGCGTGCGGGAGTTGACCCTGCCTCCCATGCGTGCACTCCCTGGTTCCTGGCCTTGGGGCCCTCATGCCGCCGCCCCTCGCCATTCCCTTGGGCCGCCCTGGATGCCCAAGCCGCCGGACAACCGGCTCCCCCTGGTGACTGGGCACGCCTACACCTTCTCCCACCAGCCCTGGGCTGCACTCCAGCTCCGCAGGGCCTTCTCTTCCTTCCCGCCGACCACCGTCCCTTTGCCCCTGGGCCCCGCCCTGGGCCCTCCCTCCCTCTGCCCAGCACCAAAGATGGCCGACCGCCCTGGCCCTCGGGGCCGCTGGCACCCTGGGCCGAAGTCTTTCTCCCCACAGCAGCGCAGCTAACAGCAAGGCCCCCTCCCTCAGCAAGGCAGTGGGGGCGCGCCCGGCACCACGGCGTCGGCGTCGAGGGGTACCCCCAAATAAACGACGAGACCAAGGAAAGAGTCCCCCGCATGCCCCCAGGCCAGTGTGGTTGCTGGGCAGGCATGGGAGCAGAAGGGGATTCCAGGCAACTTGGCTGTGCTTCCTGGCGCTCCGAGGGGCTCCTCTAGCAGCACCAGGGCGCGGTGAGCTTGCCAAAACCTGGCCAAGCTCCACCACACCCCCAGAGCCTAGCTGCCTCGCCAACACAGCCTCCGGTGTGTGTGGTGTGTGTCTGGGTCCCTTGCGTGCACCGGCGAGTCCGTCCCTTTCCGTGTCCCCATCCGCATCCAGGTCAGGGTCTCTGTCTGTCTGTTCGGGGGTTCAGTGCGGGTCTGTGTGTTGGATCCTCGTTCTCCCCGTGTCTCTCTCTTCCTCTCTCGCTCCGACTACCCCTCCGTGTGCCTCTCTGTCTTTCCCTGTGTGTCTGTGTGTCTGTCTCTGTCAGCCGGGCTCCCGTATCTCTCAGTCCTGTCCTGGTGATGGGGGGTGCGTGGGGGGTTGTCAGGGGAAGGTTGGCGGGGGTGGGGCCACGGGGGTGGACTGCTGCCCAGGGTCTCTGGTTGGGGAGTTCGGGGCGCTGTGAACACTCCGCATGCCTGCCTCCAAGACCGAACGCCCCCCCTAGGCATCTCGGGTTCCAAACCACAGTGGCGGCGGCGGCGGCGGCGGCGGCGTAGGAGGAGGCGACGGCGGCGGGAGCGGCGGCGGAGGGGGCGGTCCGGCTGGGAAGTCCAGAGACAGTTGGGGAGATCGCCGGGACTTCTGCGACTCTGAGATGCTGGAGGCGCCTCACCCCAAGGCAGGCGCGCAGGCACGCAGGAGCCAAGGCCAGGGCAGGCGGAGGGGTTGACGAGAGGAGCACGCTGGGGCTCGGAGGCCAAGAGCAGTCTGCTGGGAGTCGCAGCATCAGCCTCTCAGGCCTCTGGCCCTAGCGGCCTGATGGCAGCGCATCTCTTCTGCTCTTGGAAGCTAAGCAGGGTCGGATCCGCTCAGGACTTGGATGGGAGACCGTTCCCGGGTGCCCTGCACTCTTGTTCTGAGGCTACTTTCTTGGCTTTTTTCTTTCTCCTTCGGCCTCCCTTCTTCTCCCTGTGCCTCCACCGCCCCCCTTTGCCCAGCAAGCCTTCCTCCAAACATCCCTTGCCCCGTTGCCCCCTTACCCCCGGGCACCCCACGGCGGTTCATAGGCCCGCTGGAGCCGCCCGCTGCAGCGACAGGCGGCTCGAATCCAGCTCCTCCAACTCCAAGTCACAAGGCCCACCCTCACAGGAACCAGTGGGGCTCGCTGGGGGGCGATGGGAACGGGGTGTGGAGGCTGAGGCCTCAGAGAGGGCAGCCGCTACGGAGGGAGGGAGTGGGCGAAGGTGGCGAGGACTGGGGGGCGATGGGGAGGGGGGAGCGCGTGCGGGAGTTCACCCTGCCTCCCATGCGTGCCCTCCCTCGTTCCTGCCCTTGGGGCCCTCATGCCGCCGCCCCTCGCCTTTCCCTTGGGTCGCCCTGGATGCCCAAGCCACCGGACAACAGGCTCCCCCTGGTGACTGGGCACGCCTACACCTTCTCCCACCAGCCCTGCGCTGCGCTCCAGCCCCGCAGGGCCTTCTCTTCCTTCCCGCCGACCACCGTCCCTTTGCCCCTGGGCCCCGCCCTGGGCCCTCGCTCCCTCTGCCCAGCACCAAAGATGGCCGACCGCCCTGGACCTTGGGGCCGCTGGCACCCTGAGCCTAAGTCCTTCTCCCCACAGCAGCGCACCTAACAGCGAGGCCCGCTCCCTCAGCAAGGCAGTGGGGGCGCGCCCGGCACCACGGCGTCGGCGTCGAGGGGTACCCCCAAATAAACGACGAGACCAAGGAAAGAGTCCCCCGCATGCCCCCAGGCCAGTGTAGTTGCTGGGCAGGCATGGGAGCAGAAGGGGATTCCAGGCAACTTGGCTGTGCTTCCTGGCGCTCCGAGGGGCTCCTCTAGCAGCACCAGGGCGCGGTCAGCTTGCCAAAACCTGGCCAAGCTCCACCACACCCCCAGAGGCTAGCTGCCTCGCCAACACAGCCTCCGGTGTGTGTGGTGTGTGTCTGGGTCCCTTGCGTGCACCGGCGAGTCCGTCCCTTTCCGTGTCCCCATCCGCATCCAGGTCAGGATCTCTGTGTGTCTGTTCGGGGGTTCAGTGCGGGTCTGTGTGTTGGATCCTCGGTCTCCCCGTGTCTCTCTCTTCCTCTCTCGCTCCGACTACCCCTCCGTGTGTATCTCTGGCTTTCCCTGTGTGTCTTTGTGTCTGTCTATGTCAGCCGGGCTCCCGTATCTCTCAGTCCTGTCCTGGTGATGGGGGGTTCGTGGGGGGGGGTGTCACGGGAAGGTTAGAGGGGGACGGGCCACGGCGGTGGACTGCTGCCCAGGGTCTCTGGTGGCGCCCTTGACTTCGGGCCGCCATTGAGCAAGGCGGGTTGGCTTGCCACGCTAGACCCAGGGCTGCGGTTGGGGAGTTGGGGGCGCTGAGAACACTCCGCATGCCTGCCTCCAAGACCGAACGCCCCCCCTAGGCATCTCGGGTTCCAAACGACAGCGGCGGCGGAGGCGGCGGTGGCGGCGGGGGAGGAGGAGGAGGAGGAGGAGGAGGAGGAGGAGGAGGAGGAGGAGGCGGCGGCGGGAGCGGCGGCGGAGGGGGCGGTCCTGCTGGGAAGTCCAGAGACACTTGGGGAGATCGCCAGGACTTCTGCGACTCTGAGATGCTGGAGGCGCCTCACCCCAAGGCAGGCTCGCAGGCACGCAGGAGCAAAGCACAGGGCAGGTGGAGGGGTGACAAGAGGAGCACGCTGGGGCCCGGAGGCCCAGAGCAGTCTGATGTGGGTCGCAGCAGCAGCCTCTCAGGCCTATGGCCCTAGTGGCCTGATGGCAGCGCATCTCTTCTGCTCTTGGAAGCTAAGCAGGGTCGGATCCGGTCAGGACTTGGATGGGAGACCGTTCCCGGGTGCCCTGGACTCTGGTTCTGAGGCTACTTTCTTGGCTTTTTTCTTTCTCCTTCGGCCTCCCTTCTTCTCCCTGTGCCTCCACCGCCCCCCTTTGCCCAGCAAGCCTTCCTCCAAACATCCCTTGCTCCGCTGCCCCCTTACTCCCGGGCACCCCACGGCGATTCACAGGCCCGCTGGAGCCGCCCGCTGCAGGGACTGGCGGCTCCAACCCAGCTCCTCCAACTCCAAGCAACAAGGCCCACCCTCACAGGAACCAGTGGGGCTCGCTGGGCGGCGATGGGAACGGGGTGGGGAGGTTGAGGCAGCAGAGAGGACAGCCGCAACGGAGGGAGGGAGTGGGCGAAGGTGGCGAGGACTGGGGGGGCGTTGTGGCGGGGTAGGGCGTGCGGGAGTTCACCCTGCCTCCCATGCGTGCACTCCCTGGTTCCTGGCCTTGGGGCCCTCATGCCGCCGCCCCTCGCCATTCCCTTGGGCCGCCCTGGATGCCCAAGCCGCCGAACAACCGGCTCCCCCTGGTGACTGGGCACGCCTACACCTTCTCCCACCAGCCCTGGGCTGCGCTCCAGCCCCGCAGGGCCTTCTCTTCCTTCCCGCCGACCACCGTCCCTTTGCCCCTGGGCCCCGCCCTGGGCCCTCCCTCCCTCTGCCCTGCACCAAAATGGCCGACCGCCCTGGCCCTCGGGGCCGCTGGCACCCTGGGCCGAAGTCCTTCTCCCCACAGCAGCGCAGCTAACAGCAAGGCCCGCTCCCTCAGCAAGGCAGTGGGGGCGCGCCCGGCACCACGGCGTCGGCGTCGAGGGGTACCCCCAAATAAACGACGAGACCAAGGAAAGAGTCCCCCGCATGCCCCCAGGCCAGTGTGGTTGCTGGGCAGGCATGGGAGCAGAAGGGGATTCCAGGCAACTTGGCTGTGCTTCCTGGCGCTCCGAGGGGCTCCTCTAGCAGCACCAGGGCGCGGTCAGCTTGCCAAAACCTGGCCAAGCTCCACCACACCCCCAGAGGCTAGCTGCCTCGCCAACACAGCCTCCGGTGTGTGTGGTGTGTGTCTGGGTCCCTTGCGTGCACCGGCGAGTCCGTCCCTTTCCGTGTCCCCATCCGCATCCAGGTCAGGGTCTCTGTCTGTCTGTTCGGGGGTTCAGTGCGGGTCTGTGTGTTGGATCCTCGTTCTCCCCGTGTCTCTCTCTTCCTCTCTCGCTCCGACTACCCCTCCGTGTGCCTCTCTGTCTTTCCCTGTGTGTCTGTGTGTCTGTCTCTGTCAGCCGGGCTCCCGTATCTCTCAGTCCTGTCCTGGTGATGGGGGGTGCGTGGGGGGTTGTCAGGGGAAGGTTGGCGGGGGTGGGGCCACGGGGGTGGACTGCTGCCCAGGGTCTCTGGTTGGGGAGTTCGGGGCGCTGTGAACACTCCGCATGCCTGCCTCCAAGACCGAACGCCCCCCCTAGGCATCTCGGGTTCCAAACCACAGTGGCGGCGGTGGCGGCGGCGTAGGAGGAGGCGACGGCGGCGGGAGCGGCGGCGGAGGGGGCGGTCCGGCTGGGAAGTCCAGAGACAGTTGGGGAGATCGCCGGGACTTCTGCGACTCTGAGATGCTGGAGGCGCCTCACCCCAAGGCAGGCGCGCAGGCACGCAGGAGCCAAGGCCAGGGCAGGCGGAGGGGTTGACGAGAGGAGCACGCTGGGGCTCGGAGGCCAAGAGCAGTCTGCTGGGAGTCGCAGCATCAGCCTCTCAGGCCTTTGGCCCTAGCGGCCTGATGGCAGCGCATCTCTTCTGCTCTTGGAAGCTAAGCAGGGTCGGATCCGCTCAGGACTTGGATGGGAGACCGTTCCCGGGTGCCCTGCACTCTTGTTCTGAGGCTACTTTCTTGGCTTTTTTCTTTCTCCTTCGGCCTCCCTTCTTCTCCCTGTGCCTCCACCGCCCCCCTTTGCCCAGCAAGCCTTCCTCCAAACATCCCTTGCCCCGTTGCCCCCTTACCCCCGGGCACCCCACGGCGGTTCATAGGCCCGCTGGAGCCGCCCGCTGCAGCGACAGGCGGCTCGAATCCAGCTCCTCCAACTCCAAGTCACAAGGCCCACCCTCACAGGAACCAGTGGGGCTCGCTGGGGGGCGATGGGAACGGGGTGTGGAGGCTGAGGCCTCAGAGAGGGCAGCCGCTACGGAGGGAGGGAGTGGGCGAAGGTGGCGAGGACTGGGGGGCGATGGGGAGGGGGGAGCGCGTGCGGGAGTTCACCCTGCCTCCCATGCGTGCCCTCCCTCGTTCCTGCCCTTGGGGCCCTCATGCCGCCGCCCCTCGCCTTTCCCTTGGGTCGCCCTGGATGCCCAAGCCACCGGACAACAGGCTCCCCCTGGTGACTGGGCACGCCTACACCTTCTCCCACCAGCCCTGCGCTGCGCTCCAGCCCCGCAGGGCCTTCTCTTCCTTCCCGCCGACCACCGTCCCTTTGCCCCTGGGCCCCGCCCTGGGCCCTCGCTCCCTCTGCCCAGCACCAAAGATGGCCGACCGCCCTGGACCTTGGGGCCGCTGGCACCCTGAGCCTAAGTCCTTCTCCCCACAGCAGCGCACCTAACAGCGAGGCCCGCTCCCTCAGCAAGGCAGTGGGGGCGCGCCCGGCACCACGGCGTCGGCGTCGAGGGGTACCCCCAAATAAACGACGAGACCAAGGAAAGAGTCCCCCGCATGCCCCCAGGCCAGTGTAGTTGCTGGGCAGGCATGGGAGCAGAAGGGGATTCCAGGCAACTTGGCTGTGCTTCCTGGCGCTCCGAGGGGCTCCTCTAGCAGCACCAGGGCGCGGTCAGCTTGCCAAAACCTGGCCAAGCTCCACCACACCCCCAGAGGCTAGCTGCCTCGCCAACACAGCCTCCGGTGTGTGTGGTGTGTGTCTGGGTCCCTTGCGTGCACCGGCGAGGCTGTCCCTTTCCGTGTCCCCATCCGCATCCAGGTCAGGATCTCTGTGTGTCTGTTCGGGGGTTCAGTGCGGGTCTGTGTGTTGGATCCTCGGTCTCCCCGTGTCTCTCTCTTCCTCTCTCGCTCCGACTACCCCTCCGTGCGTATCTCTGGCTTTCCCTGTGTGTCTTTGTGTCTGTCTATGTCAGCCGGGCTCCCGTATCTCTCAGTCCTGTCCTGGTGATGGGGGGTTCGTGGGGGGGGGTGTCACGGGAAGGTTAGAGGGGGACGGGCCACGGCGGTGGACTGCTGCCCAGGGTCTCTGGTGGCGCCCTTGACTTCGGGCCGCCATTGAGCAAGGCGGGGTGGCTTGCCACGCTAGACCCAGGGCTGCGGTTGGGGAGTTGGGGGCGCTGAGAACACTCCGCATGCCTGCCTCCAAGACCGAACGCCCCCCCTAGGCATCTCGGGTTCCAAACGACAGCGGCGGCGGAGGCGGCGGTGGCGGCGGGGGAGGAGGAGGAGGAGGAGGAGGAGGAGGAGGAGGAGGAGGAGGAGGAGGCGGCGGCGGGAGCGGCGGCGGAGGGGGCGGTCCTGCTGGGAAGTCCAGAGACACTTGGGGAGATCGCCAGGACTTCTGCGACTCTGAGATGCTGGAGGCGCCTCACCCCAAGGCAGGCTCGCAGGCACGCAGGAGCAAAGCACAGGGCAGGTGGAGGGGTGACAAGAGGAGCACGCTGGGGCCCGGAGGCCCAGAGCAGTCTGATGTGGGTCGCAGCAGCAGCCTCTCAGGCCTATGGCCCTAGTGGCCTGATGGCAGCGCATCTCTTCTGCTCTTGGAAGCTAAGCAGGGTCGGATCCGCTCAGGACTTGGATGGGAGACCGTTCCCGGGTGCCCTGGACTCTGGTTCTGAGGCTACTTTCTTGGCTTTTTTCTTTCTCCTTCGGCCTCCCTTCTTCTCCCTGTGCCTCCACCGCCCCCCTTTGCCCAGCAAGCCTTCCTCCAAACATCCCTTGCTCCGCTGCCCCCTTACTCCCGGGCACCCCACGGCGATTCACAGGCCCGCTGGAGCCGCCCGCTGCAGGGACTGGCGGCTCCAACCCAGCTCCTCCAACTCCAAGCAACAAGGCCCACCCTCACAGGAACCAGTGGGGCTCGCTGGGCGGCGATGGGAACGGGGTGGGGAGGTTGAGGCAGCAGAGAGGACAGCCGCAACGGAGGGAGGGAGTGGGCGAAGGTGGCGAGGACTGGGGGGGCGTTGGGGCCGGGGGAGGGCGTGCGGGAGTTGACCCTGCCTCCCATGCGTGCACTCCCTGGTTCCTGGCCTTGGGGCCCTCATGCCGCCGCCCCTCGCCATTCCCTTGGGCCGCCCTGGATGCCCAAGCCGCCGGACAACCGGCTCCCCCTGGTGACTGGGCACGCCTACACCTTCTCCCACCAGCCCTGGGCTGCACTCCAGCTCCGCAGGGCCTTCTCTTCCTTCCCGCCGACCACCGTCCCTTTGCCCCTGGGCCCCGCCCTGGGCCCTCCCTCCCTCTGCCCAGCACCAAAGATGGCCGACCGCCCTGGCCCTCGGGGCCGCTGGCACCCTGGGCCGAAGTCTTTCTCCCCACAGCAGCGCAGCTAACAGCAAGGCCCCCTCCCTCAGCAAGGCAGTGGGGGCGCGCCCGGCACCACGGCGTCGGCGTCGAGGGGTACCCCCAAATAAACGACGAGACCAAGGAAAGAGTCCCCCGCATGCCCCCAGGCCAGTGTGGTTGCTGGGCAGGCATGGGAGCAGAAGGGGATTCCAGGCAACTTGGCTGTGCTTCCTGGCGCTCCGAGGGGCTCCTCTAGCAGCACCAGGGCGCGGTGAGCTTGCCAAAACCTGGCCAAGCTCCACCACACCCCCAGAGCCTAGCTGCCTCGCCAACACAGCCTCCGGTGTGTGTGGTGTGTGTCTGGGTCCCTTGCGTGCACCGGCGAGT
>NW_026992075.1:0-31053 GCF_029215605.1 Mirounga angustirostris | reverse complement strand
GGCTGAAAGAGCCCTCTGCCGGAGGGTGGACGCATTTTGCTGTGCGCGTGAGTGAGCCCACTGCACGTGAGCCCACCCCCAGGTTCCGGGTGAGGCTCAGGCCCCGGGAGAGAGCAGAACACGACTCCCCACTTGTTTCATGAAGTTAGCGCTGCGGCCCCACTCTCGCATGGAAGTCGAAGAGCCCGCGTTCCAACCGGGAGAAGCAACACTGTAGGGAAACCGTGCTTTAGCTACCCTCGTCCTCCCTGTGAGAGGAAGCAGTTTAGGGTGTACTGTGGGTGAGAGCCTGGGGACGGGCTCCATTACGTAAAATCGTGGGAGAGACAGGCCGGTGCAGAAGGCAGCTCTCAACTCACACCATGGTTACGGGTCTAGTACCGATGCCCCCGGTGGAGGTGCGTGGAGCCTCAAAGACAACCCCCTAACTCGAAGGAAGAACTCGGGAGAGAATCCGTGCTTCAGCTAAACCAGCAGCTCCCGAGGGTAGAAGCATGGCGTGGTGTGCGTGCAGGAGAGCACTGCAAGGGAGCCCAAAGCCTTTTGCGAGGGAGACGCAGGCCCCGGCAGAAGGCAGAACACGACTAGCCGTGTGGTTGATCTAGCCAGCCCTGCGGCCCTACTTGGGCATGGAAGCCTAAAGGCGGGCGTTCCAACTCGGAGAAACAACAGTGTGCAGAAACCGTGCTTTAAGCTACCGTCGACCTCTCTGCGGGAGGAAGCGGTTTAGGGTGGAGCGTGGGTGAGAGAGAGCCTGGGGACGGGCTCCATACAGAGAATCGGGGGAGAGACAGGCCGGTGCCGAAGGCAGCTGTCAACTCACCTCGTGTGGACGAGGCCATTCCCGTTGCCCCGTGTGTGCGTGCAGGCCTAAAGGCAGCCCCCTAACTGGGAGCCACAGCTCTGGTGAGAACCCGCGCCTCAGCTCCAATAGCCGTTGCTGAGGTGGGCAGCCGTTTGCTGTGGGAATGCGGAGAGCACGGCAAGTGAGGCCGAGAGCCTTTTCGAAGTGAGACTCGGGCCCTGGGCGGCAGGAGGCAGAACACGACTCCTCACGTGTTTCATGAAACGAGCACTGCGGGCCCACTTTCCATGGGAGTCTAATGGCTAGCAGTCTTCCTCGAAAACCCATACGATAGAGGAGCCGTGCTTTAGCTCCCATCCACCTCTCGGAGGGAGGAAGCAGCTTCCAGGCTGCCGTGGGTGAGAGTCCGGGGAGCGGTCTCCTTCCGTGACAGCCAGGGAGCAGAAGTCCGGGCCAGAAGGCACCCCTTGGCCCAGCGCTTGTGACCTGAAGCTAACGCCACTGCTCCATGTGTGCACTGGAATGCTGGGTGCTCCACACTGATCTGGCAGAAAGAAGCCTGTAAAGACTCCCAGCTGCAGCTCATTCGCCTCTGCACAGGGTGGCAGCATTTTCAACTCTGCTGGAGGGCAAACCTGGGGACTGAGTCCCAGCAGAATTCCGAGGGAGAAATAGGCATGGGCAGAAGGCACCTCTCGACTCAGCTCTTGTTTCGGGAACCTAGATCGGCTCTCCCGTGCGTGCGTGGAGTCCTAACGGCCGCCCACCCATCGCAAAGGGACAAAGCTGTAGAGAACCCTTGCCTCAGCAAAGATCGCCCTTCCTGAGCGTGAGCGTCATCTGTCGTGTGTTTTGGTGAAAGCTTGGGGAAGGGAACGAAAACGTAACTCTGAGTGAGAAGCAGGAGTGTAAAGGAAGGCTGCTGTCGACTCCCCTCTCCGTTTAGGAGATTGGCACTGCTGTACCCCGTGTGCCTGGATGCCTAGCTACCGGGCTACCAACGCCAAGAATCAATGCTACCGACTTAGCTGCGCTTTAGTGAACTTCGCCGTCCCTGAAGCTGGAGCAATTTTCCAGTGTTCTTGTAGGAGAGGCCGGGAAAGGGTCCCCCACGTGAAATGGAGTGAGAAGCAGGCCGGTGCGCGAGGCGGCTCTCAACACACCTCTTGTTTATGAGGCTGGGACCCTGGCCCCGGGTGTGCCTGCGGGCCTAAGTAGCCAACCACCTAACTCAAAGGAACAACTCCGTAGAGCATCCCTGCTTCGGCTGAAAGAGCCCTCTGCCGGAGGGTGGACGCATTTTGCTGTGCGCGTGAGTGAGCCCACTGCACGTGAGCCCACCCCCAGGTTCCGGGTGAGGCTCAGGCCCCGGGAGAGAGCAGAACACGACTCCCCACTTGTTTCATGAAGTTAGCGCTGCGGCCCCACTCTCGCATGGAAGTCGAAGAGCCCGCGTTCCAACCGGGAGAAGCAACACTGTAGGGAAACCGTGCTTTAGCTACCCTCGTCCTCCCTGTGAGAGGAAGCAGTTTAGGGTGTACTGTGGGTGAGAGCCTGGGGACGGGCTCCATTACGTAAAATCGTGGGAGAGACAGGCCGGTGCAGAAGGCAGCTCTCAACTCACACCATGGTTACGGGTCTAGTACCGATGCCCCCGGTGGAGGTGCGTGGAGCCTCAAAGACAACCCCCTAACTCGAAGGAAGAACTCGGGAGAGAATCCGTGCTTCAGCTAAACCAGCAGCTCCCGAGGGTAGAAGCATGGCGTGGTGTGCGTGCAGGAGAGCACTGCAAGGGAGCCCAAAGCCTTTTGCGAGGGAGACGCAGGCCCCGGCAGAAGGCAGAACACGACTAGCCGTGTGGTTGATCTAGCCAGCCCTGCGGCCCTACTTGGGCATGGAAGCCTAAAGGCGGGCGTTCCAACTCGGAGAAACAACAGTGTGCAGAAACCGTGCTTTAAGCTACCGTCGACCTCTCTGCGGGAGGAAGCGGTTTAGGGTGGAGCGTGGGTGAGAGAGAGCCTGGGGACGGGCTCCATACAGAGAATCGGGGGAGAGACAGGCCGGTGCCGAAGGCAGCTGTCAACTCACCTCGTGTGGACGAGGCCATTCCCGTTGCCCCGTGTGTGCGTGCAGGCCTAAAGGCAGCCCCCTAACTGGGAGCCACAGCTCTGGTGAGAACCCGCGCCTCAGCTCCAATAGCCGTTGCTGAGGTGGGCAGCCGTTTGCTGTGGGAATGCGGAGAGCACGGCAAGTGAGGCCGAGAGCCTTTTCGAAGTGAGACTCGGGCCCTGGGCGGCAGGAGGCAGAACACGACTCCTCACGTGTTTCATGAAACGAGCACTGCGGGCCCACTTTCCATGGGAGTCTAATGGCTAGCAGTCTTCCTCGAAAACCCATACGATAGAGGAGCCGTGCTTTAGCTCCCATCCACCTCTCGGAGGGAGGAAGCAGCTTCCAGGCTGCCGTGGGTGAGAGTCCGGGGAGCGGTCTCCTTCCGTGACAGCCAGGGAGCAGAAGTCCGGGCCAGAAGGCACCCCTTGGCCCAGCGCTTGTGACCTGAAGCTAACGCCACTGCTCCATGTGTGCACTGGAATGCTGGGTGCTCCACACTGATCTGGCAGAAAGAAGCCTGTAAAGACTCCCAGCTGCAGCTCATTCGCCTCTGCACAGGGTGGCAGCATTTTCAACTCTGCTGGAGGGCAAACCTGGGGACTGAGTCCCAGCAGAATTCCGAGGGAGAAATAGGCATGGGCAGAAGGCACCTCTCGACTCAGCTCTTGTTTCGGGAACCTAGATCGGCTCTCCCGTGCGTGCGTGGAGTCCTAACGGCCGCCCACCCATCGCAAAGGGACAAAGCTGTAGAGAACCCTTGCCTCAGCAAAGATCGCCCTTCCTGAGCGTGAGCGTCATCTGTCGTGTGTTTTGGTGAAAGCTTGGGGAAGGGAACGAAAACGTAACTCTGAGTGAGAAGCAGGAGTGTAAAGGAAGGCTGCTGTCGACTCCCCTCTCCGTTTAGGAGATTGGCACTGCTGTACCCCGTGTGCCTGGATGCCTAGCTACCGGGCTACCAACGCCAAGAATCAATGCTACCGACTTAGCTGCGCTTTAGTGAACTTCGCCGTCCCTGAAGCTGGAGCAATTTTCCAGTGTTCTTGTAGGAGAGGCCGGGAAAGGGTCCCCCACGTGAAATGGAGTGAGAAGCAGGCCGGTGCGCGAGGCGGCTCTCAACACACCTCTTGTTTATGAGGCTGGGACCCTGGCCCCGGGTGTGCCTGCGGGCCTAAGTAGCCAACCACCTAACTCAAAGGAACAACTCCGTAGAGCATCCCTGCTTCGGCTGAAAGAGCCCTCTGCCGGAGGGTGGACGCATTTTGCTGTGCGCGTGAGTGAGCCCACTGCACGTGAGCCCACCCCCAGGTTCCGGGTGAGGCTCAGGCCCCGGGAGAGAGCAGAACACGACTCCCCACTTGTTTCATGAAGTTAGCGCTGCGGCCCCACTCTCGCATGGAAGTCGAAGAGCCCGCGTTCCAACCGGGAGAAGCAACACTGTAGGGAAACCGTGCTTTAGCTACCCTCGTCCTCCCTGTGAGAGGAAGCAGTTTAGGGTGTACTGTGGGTGAGAGCCTGGGGACGGGCTCCATTACGTAAAATCGTGGGAGAGACAGGCCGGTGCAGAAGGCAGCTCTCAACTCACACCATGGTTACGGGTCTAGTACCGATGCCCCCGGTGGAGGTGCGTGGAGCCTCAAAGACAACCCCCTAACTCGAAGGAAGAACTCGGGAGAGAATCCGTGCTTCAGCTAAACCAGCAGCTCCCGAGGGTAGAAGCATGGCGTGGTGTGCGTGCAGGAGAGCACTGCAAGGGAGCCCAAAGCCTTTTGCGAGGGAGACGCAGGCCCCGGCAGAAGGCAGAACACGACTAGCCGTGTGGTTGATCTAGCCAGCCCTGCGGCCCTACTTGGGCATGGAAGCCTAAAGGCGGGCGTTCCAACTCGGAGAAACAACAGTGTGCAGAAACCGTGCTTTAAGCTACCGTCGACCTCTCTGCGGGAGGAAGCGGTTTAGGGTGGAGCGTGGGTGAGAGAGAGCCTGGGGACGGGCTCCATACAGAGAATCGGGGGAGAGACAGGCCGGTGCCGAAGGCAGCTGTCAACTCACCTCGTGTGGACGAGGCCATTCCCGTTGCCCCGTGTGTGCGTGCAGGCCTAAAGGCAGCCCCCTAACTGGGAGCCACAGCTCTGGTGAGAACCCGCGCCTCAGCTCCAATAGCCGTTGCTGAGGTGGGCAGCCGTTTGCTGTGGGAATGCGGAGAGCACGGCAAGTGAGGCCGAGAGCCTTTTCGAAGTGAGACTCGGGCCCTGGGCGGCAGGAGGCAGAACACGACTCCTCACGTGTTTCATGAAACGAGCACTGCGGGCCCACTTTCCATGGGAGTCTAATGGCTAGCAGTCTTCCTCGAAAACCCATACGATAGAGGAGCCGTGCTTTAGCTCCCATCCACCTCTCGGAGGGAGGAAGCAGCTTCCAGGCTGCCGTGGGTGAGAGTCCGGGGAGCGGTCTCCTTCCGTGACAGCCAGGGAGCAGAAGTCCGGGCCAGAAGGCACCCCTTGGCCCAGCGCTTGTGACCTGAAGCTAACGCCACTGCTCCATGTGTGCACTGGAATGCTGGGTGCTCCACACTGATCTGGCAGAAAGAAGCCTGTAAAGACTCCCAGCTGCAGCTCATTCGCCTCTGCACAGGGTGGCAGCATTTTCAACTCTGCTGGAGGGCAAACCTGGGGACTGAGTCCCAGCAGAATTCCGAGGGAGAAATAGGCATGGGCAGAAGGCACCTCTCGACTCAGCTCTTGTTTCGGGAACCTAGATCGGCTCTCCCGTGCGTGCGTGGAGTCCTAACGGCCGCCCACCCATCGCAAAGGGACAAAGCTGTAGAGAACCCTTGCCTCAGCAAAGATCGCCCTTCCTGAGCGTGAGCGTCATCTGTCGTGTGTTTTGGTGAAAGCTTGGGGAAGGGAACGAAAACGTAACTCTGAGTGAGAAGCAGGAGTGTAAAGGAAGGCTGCTGTCGACTCCCCTCTCCGTTTAGGAGATTGGCACTGCTGTACCCCGTGTGCCTGGATGCCTAGCTACCGGGCTACCAACGCCAAGAATCAATGCTACCGACTTAGCTGCGCTTTAGTGAACTTCGCCGTCCCTGAAGCTGGAGCAATTTTCCAGTGTTCTTGTAGGAGAGGCCGGGAAAGGGTCCCCCACGTGAAATGGAGTGAGAAGCAGGCCGGTGCGCGAGGCGGCTCTCAACACACCTCTTGTTTATGAGGCTGGGACCCTGGCCCCGGGTGTGCCTGCGGGCCTAAGTAGCCAACCACCTAACTCAAAGGAACAACTCCGTAGAGCATCCCTGCTTCGGCTGAAAGAGCCCTCTGCCGGAGGGTGGACGCATTTTGCTGTGCGCGTGAGTGAGCCCACTGCACGTGAGCCCACCCCCAGGTTCCGGGTGAGGCTCAGGCCCCGGGAGAGAGCAGAACACGACTCCCCACTTGTTTCATGAAGTTAGCGCTGCGGCCCCACTCTCGCATGGAAGTCGAAGAGCCCGCGTTCCAACCGGGAGAAGCAACACTGTAGGGAAACCGTGCTTTAGCTACCCTCGTCCTCCCTGTGAGAGGAAGCAGTTTAGGGTGTACTGTGGGTGAGAGCCTGGGGACGGGCTCCATTACGTAAAATCGTGGGAGAGACAGGCCGGTGCAGAAGGCAGCTCTCAACTCACACCATGGTTACGGGTCTAGTACCGATGCCCCCGGTGGAGGTGCGTGGAGCCTCAAAGACAACCCCCTAACTCGAAGGAAGAACTCGGGAGAGAATCCGTGCTTCAGCTAAACCAGCAGCTCCCGAGGGTAGAAGCATGGCGTGGTGTGCGTGCAGGAGAGCACTGCAAGGGAGCCCAAAGCCTTTTGCGAGGGAGACGCAGGCCCCGGCAGAAGGCAGAACACGACTAGCCGTGTGGTTGATCTAGCCAGCCCTGCGGCCCTACTTGGGCATGGAAGCCTAAAGGCGGGCGTTCCAACTCGGAGAAACAACAGTGTGCAGAAACCGTGCTTTAAGCTACCGTCGACCTCTCTGCGGGAGGAAGCGGTTTAGGGTGGAGCGTGGGTGAGAGAGAGCCTGGGGACGGGCTCCATACAGAGAATCGGGGGAGAGACAGGCCGGTGCCGAAGGCAGCTGTCAACTCACCTCGTGTGGACGAGGCCATTCCCGTTGCCCCGTGTGTGCGTGCAGGCCTAAAGGCAGCCCCCTAACTGGGAGCCACAGCTCTGGTGAGAACCCGCGCCTCAGCTCCAATAGCCGTTGCTGAGGTGGGCAGCCGTTTGCTGTGGGAATGCGGAGAGCACGGCAAGTGAGGCCGAGAGCCTTTTCGAAGTGAGACTCGGGCCCTGGGCGGCAGGAGGCAGAACACGACTCCTCACGTGTTTCATGAAACGAGCACTGCGGGCCCACTTTCCATGGGAGTCTAATGGCTAGCAGTCTTCCTCGAAAACCCATACGATAGAGGAGCCGTGCTTTAGCTCCCATCCACCTCTCGGAGGGAGGAAGCAGCTTCCAGGCTGCCGTGGGTGAGAGTCCGGGGAGCGGTCTCCTTCCGTGACAGCCAGGGAGCAGAAGTCCGGGCCAGAAGGCACCCCTTGGCCCAGCGCTTGTGACCTGAAGCTAACGCCACTGCTCCATGTGTGCACTGGAATGCTGGGTGCTCCACACTGATCTGGCAGAAAGAAGCCTGTAAAGACTCCCAGCTGCAGCTCATTCGCCTCTGCACAGGGTGGCAGCATTTTCAACTCTGCTGGAGGGCAAACCTGGGGACTGAGTCCCAGCAGAATTCCGAGGGAGAAATAGGCATGGGCAGAAGGCACCTCTCGACTCAGCTCTTGTTTCGGGAACCTAGATCGGCTCTCCCGTGCGTGCGTGGAGTCCTAACGGCCGCCCACCCATCGCAAAGGGACAAAGCTGTAGAGAACCCTTGCCTCAGCAAAGATCGCCCTTCCTGAGCGTGAGCGTCATCTGTCGTGTGTTTTGGTGAAAGCTTGGGGAAGGGAACGAAAACGTAACTCTGAGTGAGAAGCAGGAGTGTAAAGGAAGGCTGCTGTCGACTCCCCTCTCCGTTTAGGAGATTGGCACTGCTGTACCCCGTGTGCCTGGATGCCTAGCTACCGGGCTACCAACGCCAAGAATCAATGCTACCGACTTAGCTGCGCTTTAGTGAACTTCGCCGTCCCTGAAGCTGGAGCAATTTTCCAGTGTTCTTGTAGGAGAGGCCGGGAAAGGGTCCCCCACGTGAAATGGAGTGAGAAGCAGGCCGGTGCGCGAGGCGGCTCTCAACACACCTCTTGTTTATGAGGCTGGGACCCTGGCCCCGGGTGTGCCTGCGGGCCTAAGTAGCCAACCACCTAACTCAAAGGAACAACTCCGTAGAGCATCCCTGCTTCGGCTGAAAGAGCCCTCTGCCGGAGGGTGGACGCATTTTGCTGTGCGCGTGAGTGAGCCCACTGCACGTGAGCCCACCCCCAGGTTCCGGGTGAGGCTCAGGCCCCGGGAGAGAGCAGAACACGACTCCCCACTTGTTTCATGAAGTTAGCGCTGCGGCCCCACTCTCGCATGGAAGTCGAAGAGCCCGCGTTCCAACCGGGAGAAGCAACACTGTAGGGAAACCGTGCTTTAGCTACCCTCGTCCTCCCTGTGAGAGGAAGCAGTTTAGGGTGTACTGTGGGTGAGAGCCTGGGGACGGGCTCCATTACGTAAAATCGTGGGAGAGACAGGCCGGTGCAGAAGGCAGCTCTCAACTCACACCATGGTTACGGGTCTAGTACCGATGCCCCCGGTGGAGGTGCGTGGAGCCTCAAAGACAACCCCCTAACTCGAAGGAAGAACTCGGGAGAGAATCCGTGCTTCAGCTAAACCAGCAGCTCCCGAGGGTAGAAGCATGGCGTGGTGTGCGTGCAGGAGAGCACTGCAAGGGAGCCCAAAGCCTTTTGCGAGGGAGACGCAGGCCCCGGCAGAAGGCAGAACACGACTAGCCGTGTGGTTGATCTAGCCAGCCCTGCGGCCCTACTTGGGCATGGAAGCCTAAAGGCGGGCGTTCCAACTCGGAGAAACAACAGTGTGCAGAAACCGTGCTTTAAGCTACCGTCGACCTCTCTGCGGGAGGAAGCGGTTTAGGGTGGAGCGTGGGTGAGAGAGAGCCTGGGGACGGGCTCCATACAGAGAATCGGGGGAGAGACAGGCCGGTGCCGAAGGCAGCTGTCAACTCACCTCGTGTGGACGAGGCCATTCCCGTTGCCCCGTGTGTGCGTGCAGGCCTAAAGGCAGCCCCCTAACTGGGAGCCACAGCTCTGGTGAGAACCCGCGCCTCAGCTCCAATAGCCGTTGCTGAGGTGGGCAGCCGTTTGCTGTGGGAATGCGGAGAGCACGGCAAGTGAGGCCGAGAGCCTTTTCGAAGTGAGACTCGGGCCCTGGGCGGCAGGAGGCAGAACACGACTCCTCACGTGTTTCATGAAACGAGCACTGCGGGCCCACTTTCCATGGGAGTCTAATGGCTAGCAGTCTTCCTCGAAAACCCATACGATAGAGGAGCCGTGCTTTAGCTCCCATCCACCTCTCGGAGGGAGGAAGCAGCTTCCAGGCTGCCGTGGGTGAGAGTCCGGGGAGCGGTCTCCTTCCGTGACAGCCAGGGAGCAGAAGTCCGGGCCAGAAGGCACCCCTTGGCCCAGCGCTTGTGACCTGAAGCTAACGCCACTGCTCCATGTGTGCACTGGAATGCTGGGTGCTCCACACTGATCTGGCAGAAAGAAGCCTGTAAAGACTCCCAGCTGCAGCTCATTCGCCTCTGCACAGGGTGGCAGCATTTTCAACTCTGCTGGAGGGCAAACCTGGGGACTGAGTCCCAGCAGAATTCCGAGGGAGAAATAGGCATGGGCAGAAGGCACCTCTCGACTCAGCTCTTGTTTCGGGAACCTAGATCGGCTCTCCCGTGCGTGCGTGGAGTCCTAACGGCCGCCCACCCATCGCAAAGGGACAAAGCTGTAGAGAACCCTTGCCTCAGCAAAGATCGCCCTTCCTGAGCGTGAGCGTCATCTGTCGTGTGTTTTGGTGAAAGCTTGGGGAAGGGAACGAAAACGTAACTCTGAGTGAGAAGCAGGAGTGTAAAGGAAGGCTGCTGTCGACTCCCCTCTCCGTTTAGGAGATTGGCACTGCTGTACCCCGTGTGCCTGGATGCCTAGCTACCGGGCTACCAACGCCAAGAATCAATGCTACCGACTTAGCTGCGCTTTAGTGAACTTCGCCGTCCCTGAAGCTGGAGCAATTTTCCAGTGTTCTTGTAGGAGAGGCCGGGAAAGGGTCCCCCACGTGAAATGGAGTGAGAAGCAGGCCGGTGCGCGAGGCGGCTCTCAACACACCTCTTGTTTATGAGGCTGGGACCCTGGCCCCGGGTGTGCCTGCGGGCCTAAGTAGCCAACCACCTAACTCAAAGGAACAACTCCGTAGAGCATCCCTGCTTCGGCTGAAAGAGCCCTCTGCCGGAGGGTGGACGCATTTTGCTGTGCGCGTGAGTGAGCCCACTGCACGTGAGCCCACCCCCAGGTTCCGGGTGAGGCTCAGGCCCCGGGAGAGAGCAGAACACGACTCCCCACTTGTTTCATGAAGTTAGCGCTGCGGCCCCACTCTCGCATGGAAGTCGAAGAGCCCGCGTTCCAACCGGGAGAAGCAACACTGTAGGGAAACCGTGCTTTAGCTACCCTCGTCCTCCCTGTGAGAGGAAGCAGTTTAGGGTGTACTGTGGGTGAGAGCCTGGGGACGGGCTCCATTACGTAAAATCGTGGGAGAGACAGGCCGGTGCAGAAGGCAGCTCTCAACTCACACCATGGTTACGGGTCTAGTACCGATGCCCCCGGTGGAGGTGCGTGGAGCCTCAAAGACAACCCCCTAACTCGAAGGAAGAACTCGGGAGAGAATCCGTGCTTCAGCTAAACCAGCAGCTCCCGAGGGTAGAAGCATGGCGTGGTGTGCGTGCAGGAGAGCACTGCAAGGGAGCCCAAAGCCTTTTGCGAGGGAGACGCAGGCCCCGGCAGAAGGCAGAACACGACTAGCCGTGTGGTTGATCTAGCCAGCCCTGCGGCCCTACTTGGGCATGGAAGCCTAAAGGCGGGCGTTCCAACTCGGAGAAACAACAGTGTGCAGAAACCGTGCTTTAAGCTACCGTCGACCTCTCTGCGGGAGGAAGCGGTTTAGGGTGGAGCGTGGGTGAGAGAGAGCCTGGGGACGGGCTCCATACAGAGAATCGGGGGAGAGACAGGCCGGTGCCGAAGGCAGCTGTCAACTCACCTCGTGTGGACGAGGCCATTCCCGTTGCCCCGTGTGTGCGTGCAGGCCTAAAGGCAGCCCCCTAACTGGGAGCCACAGCTCTGGTGAGAACCCGCGCCTCAGCTCCAATAGCCGTTGCTGAGGTGGGCAGCCGTTTGCTGTGGGAATGCGGAGAGCACGGCAAGTGAGGCCGAGAGCCTTTTCGAAGTGAGACTCGGGCCCTGGGCGGCAGGAGGCAGAACACGACTCCTCACGTGTTTCATGAAACGAGCACTGCGGGCCCACTTTCCATGGGAGTCTAATGGCTAGCAGTCTTCCTCGAAAACCCATACGATAGAGGAGCCGTGCTTTAGCTCCCATCCACCTCTCGGAGGGAGGAAGCAGCTTCCAGGCTGCCGTGGGTGAGAGTCCGGGGAGCGGTCTCCTTCCGTGACAGCCAGGGAGCAGAAGTCCGGGCCAGAAGGCACCCCTTGGCCCAGCGCTTGTGACCTGAAGCTAACGCCACTGCTCCATGTGTGCACTGGAATGCTGGGTGCTCCACACTGATCTGGCAGAAAGAAGCCTGTAAAGACTCCCAGCTGCAGCTCATTCGCCTCTGCACAGGGTGGCAGCATTTTCAACTCTGCTGGAGGGCAAACCTGGGGACTGAGTCCCAGCAGAATTCCGAGGGAGAAATAGGCATGGGCAGAAGGCACCTCTCGACTCAGCTCTTGTTTCGGGAACCTAGATCGGCTCTCCCGTGCGTGCGTGGAGTCCTAACGGCCGCCCACCCATCGCAAAGGGACAAAGCTGTAGAGAACCCTTGCCTCAGCAAAGATCGCCCTTCCTGAGCGTGAGCGTCATCTGTCGTGTGTTTTGGTGAAAGCTTGGGGAAGGGAACGAAAACGTAACTCTGAGTGAGAAGCAGGAGTGTAAAGGAAGGCTGCTGTCGACTCCCCTCTCCGTTTAGGAGATTGGCACTGCTGTACCCCGTGTGCCTGGATGCCTAGCTACCGGGCTACCAACGCCAAGAATCAATGCTACCGACTTAGCTGCGCTTTAGTGAACTTCGCCGTCCCTGAAGCTGGAGCAATTTTCCAGTGTTCTTGTAGGAGAGGCCGGGAAAGGGTCCCCCACGTGAAATGGAGTGAGAAGCAGGCCGGTGCGCGAGGCGGCTCTCAACACACCTCTTGTTTATGAGGCTGGGACCCTGGCCCCGGGTGTGCCTGCGGGCCTAAGTAGCCAACCACCTAACTCAAAGGAACAACTCCGTAGAGCATCCCTGCTTCGGCTGAAAGAGCCCTCTGCCGGAGGGTGGACGCATTTTGCTGTGCGCGTGAGTGAGCCCACTGCACGTGAGCCCACCCCCAGGTTCCGGGTGAGGCTCAGGCCCCGGGAGAGAGCAGAACACGACTCCCCACTTGTTTCATGAAGTTAGCGCTGCGGCCCCACTCTCGCATGGAAGTCGAAGAGCCCGCGTTCCAACCGGGAGAAGCAACACTGTAGGGAAACCGTGCTTTAGCTACCCTCGTCCTCCCTGTGAGAGGAAGCAGTTTAGGGTGTACTGTGGGTGAGAGCCTGGGGACGGGCTCCATTACGTAAAATCGTGGGAGAGACAGGCCGGTGCAGAAGGCAGCTCTCAACTCACACCATGGTTACGGGTCTAGTACCGATGCCCCCGGTGGAGGTGCGTGGAGCCTCAAAGACAACCCCCTAACTCGAAGGAAGAACTCGGGAGAGAATCCGTGCTTCAGCTAAACCAGCAGCTCCCGAGGGTAGAAGCATGGCGTGGTGTGCGTGCAGGAGAGCACTGCAAGGGAGCCCAAAGCCTTTTGCGAGGGAGACGCAGGCCCCGGCAGAAGGCAGAACACGACTAGCCGTGTGGTTGATCTAGCCAGCCCTGCGGCCCTACTTGGGCATGGAAGCCTAAAGGCGGGCGTTCCAACTCGGAGAAACAACAGTGTGCAGAAACCGTGCTTTAAGCTACCGTCGACCTCTCTGCGGGAGGAAGCGGTTTAGGGTGGAGCGTGGGTGAGAGAGAGCCTGGGGACGGGCTCCATACAGAGAATCGGGGGAGAGACAGGCCGGTGCCGAAGGCAGCTGTCAACTCACCTCGTGTGGACGAGGCCATTCCCGTTGCCCCGTGTGTGCGTGCAGGCCTAAAGGCAGCCCCCTAACTGGGAGCCACAGCTCTGGTGAGAACCCGCGCCTCAGCTCCAATAGCCGTTGCTGAGGTGGGCAGCCGTTTGCTGTGGGAATGCGGAGAGCACGGCAAGTGAGGCCGAGAGCCTTTTCGAAGTGAGACTCGGGCCCTGGGCGGCAGGAGGCAGAACACGACTCCTCACGTGTTTCATGAAACGAGCACTGCGGGCCCACTTTCCATGGGAGTCTAATGGCTAGCAGTCTTCCTCGAAAACCCATACGATAGAGGAGCCGTGCTTTAGCTCCCATCCACCTCTCGGAGGGAGGAAGCAGCTTCCAGGCTGCCGTGGGTGAGAGTCCGGGGAGCGGTCTCCTTCCGTGACAGCCAGGGAGCAGAAGTCCGGGCCAGAAGGCACCCCTTGGCCCAGCGCTTGTGACCTGAAGCTAACGCCACTGCTCCATGTGTGCACTGGAATGCTGGGTGCTCCACACTGATCTGGCAGAAAGAAGCCTGTAAAGACTCCCAGCTGCAGCTCATTCGCCTCTGCACAGGGTGGCAGCATTTTCAACTCTGCTGGAGGGCAAACCTGGGGACTGAGTCCCAGCAGAATTCCGAGGGAGAAATAGGCATGGGCAGAAGGCACCTCTCGACTCAGCTCTTGTTTCGGGAACCTAGATCGGCTCTCCCGTGCGTGCGTGGAGTCCTAACGGCCGCCCACCCATCGCAAAGGGACAAAGCTGTAGAGAACCCTTGCCTCAGCAAAGATCGCCCTTCCTGAGCGTGAGCGTCATCTGTCGTGTGTTTTGGTGAAAGCTTGGGGAAGGGAACGAAAACGTAACTCTGAGTGAGAAGCAGGAGTGTAAAGGAAGGCTGCTGTCGACTCCCCTCTCCGTTTAGGAGATTGGCACTGCTGTACCCCGTGTGCCTGGATGCCTAGCTACCGGGCTACCAACGCCAAGAATCAATGCTACCGACTTAGCTGCGCTTTAGTGAACTTCGCCGTCCCTGAAGCTGGAGCAATTTTCCAGTGTTCTTGTAGGAGAGGCCGGGAAAGGGTCCCCCACGTGAAATGGAGTGAGAAGCAGGCCGGTGCGCGAGGCGGCTCTCAACACACCTCTTGTTTATGAGGCTGGGACCCTGGCCCCGGGTGTGCCTGCGGGCCTAAGTAGCCAACCACCTAACTCAAAGGAACAACTCCGTAGAGCATCCCTGCTTCGGCTGAAAGAGCCCTCTGCCGGAGGGTGGACACATTTTGCTGTGCGCGTGAGTGAGCCCACTGCACGTGAGCCCACCCCCAGGTTCCGGGTGAGGCTCAGGCCCCGGGAGAGAGCAGAACACGACTCCCCACTTGTTTCATGAAGTTAGCGCTGCGGCCCCACTCTCGCATGGAAGTCGAAGAGCCCGCGTTCCAACCGGGAGAAGCAACACTGTAGGGAAACCGTGCTTTAGCTACCCTCGTCCTCCCTGTGAGAGGAAGCAGTTTAGGGTGTACTGTGGGTGAGAGCCTGGGGACGGGCTCCATTACGTAAAATCGTGGGAGAGACAGGCCGGTGCAGAAGGCAGCTCTCAACTCACACCATGGTTACGGGTCTAGTACCGATGCCCCCGGTGGAGGTGCGTGGAGCCTCAAAGACAACCCCCTAACTCGAAGGAAGAACTCGGGAGAGAATCCGTGCTTCAGCTAAACCAGCAGCTCCCGAGGGTAGAAGCATGGCGTGGTGTGCGTGCAGGAGAGCACTGCAAGGGAGCCCAAAGCCTTTTGCGAGGGAGACGCAGGCCCCGGCAGAAGGCAGAACACGACTAGCCGTGTGGTTGATCTAGCCAGCCCTGCGGCCCTACTTGGGCATGGAAGCCTAAAGGCGGGCGTTCCAACTCGGAGAAACAACAGTGTGCAGAAACCGTGCTTTAAGCTACCGTCGACCTCTCTGCGGGAGGAAGCGGTTTAGGGTGGAGCGTGGGTGAGAGAGAGCCTGGGGACGGGCTCCATACAGAGAATCGGGGGAGAGACAGGCCGGTGCCGAAGGCAGCTGTCAACTCACCTCGTGTGGACGAGGCCATTCCCGTTGCCCCGTGTGTGCGTGCAGGCCTAAAGGCAGCCCCCTAACTGGGAGCCACAGCTCTGGTGAGAACCCGCGCCTCAGCTCCAATAGCCGTTGCTGAGGTGGGCAGCCGTTTGCTGTGGGAATGCGGAGAGCACGGCAAGTGAGGCCGAGAGCCTTTTCGAAGTGAGACTCGGGCCCTGGGCGGCAGGAGGCAGAACACGACTCCTCACGTGTTTCATGAAACGAGCACTGCGGGCCCACTTTCCATGGGAGTCTAATGGCTAGCAGTCTTCCTCGAAAACCCATACGATAGAGGAGCCGTGCTTTAGCTCCCATCCACCTCTCGGAGGGAGGAAGCAGCTTCCAGGCTGCCGTGGGTGAGAGTCCGGGGAGCGGTCTCCTTCCGTGACAGCCAGGGAGCAGAAGTCCGGGCCAGAAGGCACCCCTTGGCCCAGCGCTTGTGACCTGAAGCTAACGCCACTGCTCCATGTGTGCACTGGAATGCTGGGTGCTCCACACTGATCTGGCAGAAAGAAGCCTGTAAAGACTCCCAGCTGCAGCTCATTCGCCTCTGCACAGGGTGGCAGCATTTTCAACTCTGCTGGAGGGCAAACCTGGGGACTGAGTCCCAGCAGAATTCCGAGGGAGAAATAGGCATGGGCAGAAGGCACCTCTCGACTCAGCTCTTGTTTCGGGAACCTAGATCGGCTCTCCCGTGCGTGCGTGGAGTCCTAACGGCCGCCCACCCATCGCAAAGGGACAAAGCTGTAGAGAACCCTTGCCTCAGCAAAGATCGCCCTTCCTGAGCGTGAGCGTCATCTGTCGTGTGTTTTGGTGAAAGCTTGGGGAAGGGAACGAAAACGTAACTCTGAGTGAGAAGCAGGAGTGTAAAGGAAGGCTGCTGTCGACTCCCCTCTCCGTTTAGGAGATTGGCACTGCTGTACCCCGTGTGCCTGGATGCCTAGCTACCGGGCTACCAACGCCAAGAATCAATGCTACCGACTTAGCTGCGCTTTAGTGAACTTCGCCGTCCCTGAAGCTGGAGCAATTTTCCAGTGTTCTTGTAGGAGAGGCCGGGAAAGGGTCCCCCACGTGAAATGGAGTGAGAAGCAGGCCGGTGCGCGAGGCGGCTCTCAACACACCTCTTGTTTATGAGGCTGGGACCCTGGCCCCGGGTGTGCCTGCGGGCCTAAGTAGCCAACCACCTAACTCAAAGGAACAACTCCGTAGAGCATCCCTGCTTCGGCTGAAAGAGCCCTCTGCCGGAGGGTGGACGCATTTTGCTGTGCGCGTGAGTGAGCCCACTGCACGTGAGCCCACCCCCAGGTTCCGGGTGAGGCTCAGGCCCCGGGAGAGAGCAGAACACGACTCCCCACTTGTTTCATGAAGTTAGCGCTGCGGCCCCACTCTCGCATGGAAGTCGAAGAGCCCGCGTTCCAACCGGGAGAAGCAACACTGTAGGGAAACCGTGCTTTAGCTACCCTCGTCCTCCCTGTGAGAGGAAGCAGTTTAGGGTGTACTGTGGGTGAGAGCCTGGGGACGGGCTCCATTACGTAAAATCGTGGGAGAGACAGGCCGGTGCAGAAGGCAGCTCTCAACTCACACCATGGTTACGGGTCTAGTACCGATGCCCCCGGTGGAGGTGCGTGGAGCCTCAAAGACAACCCCCTAACTCGAAGGAAGAACTCGGGAGAGAATCCGTGCTTCAGCTAAACCAGCAGCTCCCGAGGGTAGAAGCATGGCGTGGTGTGCGTGCAGGAGAGCACTGCAAGGGAGCCCAAAGCCTTTTGCGAGGGAGACGCAGGCCCCGGCAGAAGGCAGAACACGACTAGCCGTGTGGTTGATCTAGCCAGCCCTGCGGCCCTACTTGGGCATGGAAGCCTAAAGGCGGGCGTTCCAACTCGGAGAAACAACAGTGTGCAGAAACCGTGCTTTAAGCTACCGTCGACCTCTCTGCGGGAGGAAGCGGTTTAGGGTGGAGCGTGGGTGAGAGAGAGCCTGGGGACGGGCTCCATACAGAGAATCGGGGGAGAGACAGGCCGGTGCCGAAGGCAGCTGTCAACTCACCTCGTGTGGACGAGGCCATTCCCGTTGCCCCGTGTGTGCGTGCAGGCCTAAAGGCAGCCCCCTAACTGGGAGCCACAGCTCTGGTGAGAACCCGCGCCTCAGCTCCAATAGCCGTTGCTGAGGTGGGCAGCCGTTTGCTGTGGGAATGCGGAGAGCACGGCAAGTGAGGCCGAGAGCCTTTTCGAAGTGAGACTCGGGCCCTGGGCGGCAGGAGGCAGAACACGACTCCTCACGTGTTTCATGAAACGAGCACTGCGGGCCCACTTTCCATGGGAGTCTAATGGCTAGCAGTCTTCCTCGAAAACCCATACGATAGAGGAGCCGTGCTTTAGCTCCCATCCACCTCTCGGAGGGAGGAAGCAGCTTCCAGGCTGCCGTGGGTGAGAGTCCGGGGAGCGGTCTCCTTCCGTGACAGCCAGGGAGCAGAAGTCCGGGCCAGAAGGCACCCCTTGGCCCAGCGCTTGTGACCTGAAGCTAACGCCACTGCTCCATGTGTGCACTGGAATGCTGGGTGCTCCACACTGATCTGGCAGAAAGAAGCCTGTAAAGACTCCCAGCTGCAGCTCATTCGCCTCTGCACAGGGTGGCAGCATTTTCAACTCTGCTGGAGGGCAAACCTGGGGACTGAGTCCCAGCAGAATTCCGAGGGAGAAATAGGCATGGGCAGAAGGCACCTCTCGACTCAGCTCTTGTTTCGGGAACCTAGATCGGCTCTCCCGTGCGTGCGTGGAGTCCTAACGGCCGCCCACCCATCGCAAAGGGACAAAGCTGTAGAGAACCCTTGCCTCAGCAAAGATCGCCCTTCCTGAGCGTGAGCGTCATCTGTCGTGTGTTTTGGTGAAAGCTTGGGGAAGGGAACGAAAACGTAACTCTGAGTGAGAAGCAGGAGTGTAAAGGAAGGCTGCTGTCGACTCCCCTCTCCGTTTAGGAGATTGGCACTGCTGTACCCCGTGTGCCTGGATGCCTAGCTACCGGGCTACCAACGCCAAGAATCAATGCTACCGACTTAGCTGCGCTTTAGTGAACTTCGCCGTCCCTGAAGCTGGAGCAATTTTCCAGTGTTCTTGTAGGAGAGGCCGGGAAAGGGTCCCCCACGTGAAATGGAGTGAGAAGCAGGCCGGTGCGCGAGGCGGCTCTCAACACACCTCTTGTTTATGAGGCTGGGACCCTGGCCCCGGGTGTGCCTGTGGGCCTAAGTAGCCAACCACCTAACTCAAAGGAACAACTCCGTAGAGCATCCCTGCTTCGGCTGAAAGAGCCCTCTGCCGGAGGGTGGACGCATTTTGCTGTGCGCGTGAGTGAGCCCACTGCACGTGAGCCCACCCCCAGGTTCCGGGTGAGGCTCAGGCCCCGGGAGAGAGCAGAACACGACTCCCCACTTGTTTCATGAAGTTAGCGCTGCGGCCCCACTCTCGCATGGAAGTCGAAGAGCCCGCGTTCCAACCGGGAGAAGCAACACTGTAGGGAAACCGTGCTTTAGCTACCCTCGTCCTCCCTGTGAGAGGAAGCAGTTTAGGGTGTACTGTGGGTGAGAGCCTGGGGACGGGCTCCATTACGTAAAATCGTGGGAGAGACAGGCCGGTGCAGAAGGCAGCTCTCAACTCACACCATGGTTACGGGTCTAGTACCGATGCCCCCGGTGGAGGTGCGTGGAGCCTCAAAGACAACCCCCTAACTCGAAGGAAGAACTCGGGAGAGAATCCGTGCTTCAGCTAAACCAGCAGCTCCCGAGGGTAGAAGCATGGCGTGGTGTGCGTGCAGGAGAGCACTGCAAGGGAGCCCAAAGCCTTTTGCGAGGGAGACGCAGGCCCCGGCAGAAGGCAGAACACGACTAGCCGTGTGGTTGATCTAGCCAGCCCTGCGGCCCTACTTGGGCATGGAAGCCTAAAGGCGGGCGTTCCAACTCGGAGAAACAACAGTGTGCAGAAACCGTGCTTTAAGCTACCGTCGACCTCTCTGCGGGAGGAAGCGGTTTAGGGTGGAGCGTGGGTGAGAGAGAGCCTGGGGACGGGCTCCATACAGAGAATCGGGGGAGAGACAGGCCGGTGCCGAAGGCAGCTGTCAACTCACCTCGTGTGGACGAGGCCATTCCCGTTGCCCCGTGTGTGCGTGCAGGCCTAAAGGCAGCCCCCTAACTGGGAGCCACAGCTCTGGTGAGAACCCGCGCCTCAGCTCCAATAGCCGTTGCTGAGGTGGGCAGCCGTTTGCTGTGGGAATGCGGAGAGCACGGCAAGTGAGGCCGAGAGCCTTTTCGAAGTGAGACTCGGGCCCTGGGCGGCAGGAGGCAGAACACGACTCCTCACGTGTTTCATGAAACGAGCACTGCGGGCCCACTTTCCATGGGAGTCTAATGGCTAGCAGTCTTCCTCGAAAACCCATACGATAGAGGAGCCGTGCTTTAGCTCCCATCCACCTCTCGGAGGGAGGAAGCAGCTTCCAGGCTGCCGTGGGTGAGAGTCCGGGGAGCGGTCTCCTTCCGTGACAGCCAGGGAGCAGAAGTCCGGGCCAGAAGGCACCCCTTGGCCCAGCGCTTGTGACCTGAAGCTAACGCCACTGCTCCATGTGTGCACTGGAATGCTGGGTGCTCCACACTGATCTGGCAGAAAGAAGCCTGTAAAGACTCCCAGCTGCAGCTCATTCGCCTCTGCACAGGGTGGCAGCATTTTCAACTCTGCTGGAGGGCAAACCTGGGGACTGAGTCCCAGCAGAATTCCGAGGGAGAAATAGGCATGGGCAGAAGGCACCTCTCGACTCAGCTCTTGTTTCGGGAACCTAGATCGGCTCTCCCGTGCGTGCGTGGAGTCCTAACGGCCGCCCACCCATCGCAAAGGGACAAAGCTGTAGAGAACCCTTGCCTCAGCAAAGATCGCCCTTCCTGAGCGTGAGCGTCATCTGTCGTGTGTTTTGGTGAAAGCTTGGGGAAGGGAACGAAAACGTAACTCTGAGTGAGAAGCAGGAGTGTAAAGGAAGGCTGCTGTCGACTCCCCTCTCCGTTTAGGAGATTGGCACTGCTGTACCCCGTGTGCCTGGATGCCTAGCTACCGGGCTACCAACGCCAAGAATCAATGCTACCGACTTAGCTGCGCTTTAGTGAACTTCGCCGTCCCTGAAGCTGGAGCAATTTTCCAGTGTTCTTGTAGGAGAGGCCGGGAAAGGGTCCCCCACGTGAAATGGAGTGAGAAGCAGGCCGGTGCGCGAGGCGGCTCTCAACACACCTCTTGTTTATGAGGCTGGGACCCTGGCCCCGGGTGTGCCTGCGGGCCTAAGTAGCCAACCACCTAACTCAAAGGAACAACTCCGTAGAGCATCCCTGCTTCGGCTGAAAGAGCCCTCTGCCGGAGGGTGGACGCATTTTGCTGTGCGCGTGAGTGAGCCCACTGCACGTGAGCCCACCCCCAGGTTCCGGGTGAGGCTCAGGCCCCGGGAGAGAGCAGAACACGACTCCCCACTTGTTTCATGAAGTTAGCGCTGCGGCCCCACTCTCGCATGGAAGTCGAAGAGCCCGCGTTCCAACCGGGAGAAGCAACACTGTAGGGAAACCGTGCTTTAGCTACCCTCGTCCTCCCTGTGAGAGGAAGCAGTTTAGGGTGTACTGTGGGTGAGAGCCTGGGGACGGGCTCCATTACGTAAAATCGTGGGAGAGACAGGCCGGTGCAGAAGGCAGCTCTCAACTCACACCATGGTTACGGGTCTAGTACCGATGCCCCCGGTGGAGGTGCGTGGAGCCTCAAAGACAACCCCCTAACTCGAAGGAAGAACTCGGGAGAGAATCCGTGCTTCAGCTAAACCAGCAGCTCCCGAGGGTAGAAGCATGGCGTGGTGTGCGTGCAGGAGAGCACTGCAAGGGAGCCCAAAGCCTTTTGCGAGGGAGACGCAGGCCCCGGCAGAAGGCAGAACACGACTAGCCGTGTGGTTGATCTAGCCAGCCCTGCGGCCCTACTTGGGCATGGAAGCCTAAAGGCGGGCGTTCCAACTCGGAGAAACAACAGTGTGCAGAAACCGTGCTTTAAGCTACCGTCGACCTCTCTGCGGGAGGAAGCGGTTTAGGGTGGAGCGTGGGTGAGAGAGAGCCTGGGGACGGGCTCCATACAGAGAATCGGGGGAGAGACAGGCCGGTGCCGAAGGCAGCTGTCAACTCACCTCGTGTGGACGAGGCCATTCCCGTTGCCCCGTGTGTGCGTGCAGGCCTAAAGGCAGCCCCCTAACTGGGAGCCACAGCTCTGGTGAGAACCCGCGCCTCAGCTCCAATAGCCGTTGCTGAGGTGGGCAGCCGTTTGCTGTGGGAATGCGGAGAGCACGGCAAGTGAGGCCGAGAGCCTTTTCGAAGTGAGACTCGGGCCCTGGGCGGCAGGAGGCAGAACACGACTCCTCACGTGTTTCATGAAACGAGCACTGCGGGCCCACTTTCCATGGGAGTCTAATGGCTAGCAGTCTTCCTCGAAAACCCATACGATAGAGGAGCCGTGCTTTAGCTCCCATCCACCTCTCGGAGGGAGGAAGCAGCTTCCAGGCTGCCGTGGGTGAGAGTCCGGGGAGCGGTCTCCTTCCGTGACAGCCAGGGAGCAGAAGTCCGGGCCAGAAGGCACCCCTTGGCCCAGCGCTTGTGACCTGAAGCTAACGCCACTGCTCCATGTGTGCACTGGAATGCTGGGTGCTCCACACTGATCTGGCAGAAAGAAGCCTGTAAAGACTCCCAGCTGCAGCTCATTCGCCTCTGCACAGGGTGGCAGCATTTTCAACTCTGCTGGAGGGCAAACCTGGGGACTGAGTCCCAGCAGAATTCCGAGGGAGAAATAGGCATGGGCAGAAGGCACCTCTCGACTCAGCTCTTGTTTCGGGAACCTAGATCGGCTCTCCCGTGCGTGCGTGGAGTCCTAACGGCCGCCCACCCATCGCAAAGGGACAAAGCTGTAGAGAACCCTTGCCTCAGCAAAGATCGCCCTTCCTGAGCGTGAGCGTCATCTGTCGTGTGTTTTGGTGAAAGCTTGGGGAAGGGAACGAAAACGTAACTCTGAGTGAGAAGCAGGAGTGTAAAGGAAGGCTGCTGTCGACTCCCCTCTCCGTTTAGGAGATTGGCACTGCTGTACCCCGTGTGCCTGGATGCCTAGCTACCGGGCTACCAACGCCAAGAATCAATGCTACCGACTTAGCTGCGCTTTAGTGAACTTCGCCGTCCCTGAAGCTGGAGCAATTTTCCAGTGTTCTTGTAGGAGAGGCCGGGAAAGGGTCCCCCACGTGAAATGGAGTGAGAAGCAGGCCGGTGCGCGAGGCGGCTCTCAACACACCTCTTGTTTATGAGGCTGGGACCCTGGCCCCGGGTGTGCCTGCGGGCCTAAGTAGCCAACCACCTAACTCAAAGGAACAACTCCGTAGAGCATCCCTGCTTCGGCTGAAAGAGCCCTCTGCCGGAGGGTGGACGCATTTTGCTGTGCGCGTGAGTGAGCCCACTGCACGTGAGCCCACCCCCAGGTTCCGGGTGAGGCTCAGGCCCCGGGAGAGAGCAGAACACGACTCCCCACTTGTTTCATGAAGTTAGCGCTGCGGCCCCACTCTCGCATGGAAGTCGAAGAGCCCGCGTTCCAACCGGGAGAAGCAACACTGTAGGGAAACCGTGCTTTAGCTACCCTCGTCCTCCCTGTGAGAGGAAGCAGTTTAGGGTGTACTGTGGGTGAGAGCCTGGGGACGGGCTCCATTACGTAAAATCGTGGGAGAGACAGGCCGGTGCAGAAGGCAGCTCTCAACTCACACCATGGTTACGGGTCTAGTACCGATGCCCCCGGTGGAGGTGCGTGGAGCCTCAAAGACAACCCCCTAACTCGAAGGAAGAACTCGGGAGAGAATCCGTGCTTCAGCTAAACCAGCAGCTCCCGAGGGTAGAAGCATGGCGTGGTGTGCGTGCAGGAGAGCACTGCAAGGGAGCCCAAAGCCTTTTGCGAGGGAGACGCAGGCCCCGGCAGAAGGCAGAACACGACTAGCCGTGTGGTTGATCTAGCCAGCCCTGCGGCCCTACTTGGGCATGGAAGCCTAAAGGCGGGCGTTCCAACTCGGAGAAACAACAGTGTGCAGAAACCGTGCTTTAAGCTACCGTCGACCTCTCTGCGGGAGGAAGCGGTTTAGGGTGGAGCGTGGGTGAGAGAGAGCCTGGGGACGGGCTCCATACAGAGAATCGGGGGAGAGACAGGCCGGTGCCGAAGGCAGCTGTCAACTCACCTCGTGTGGACGAGGCCATTCCCGTTGCCCCGTGTGTGCGTGCAGGCCTAAAGGCAGCCCCCTAACTGGGAGCCACAGCTCTGGTGAGAACCCGCGCCTCAGCTCCAATAGCCGTTGCTGAGGTGGGCAGCCGTTTGCTGTGGGAATGCGGAGAGCACGGCAAGTGAGGCCGAGAGCCTTTTCGAAGTGAGACTCGGGCCCTGGGCGGCAGGAGGCAGAACACGACTCCTCACGTGTTTCATGAAACGAGCACTGCGGGCCCACTTTCCATGGGAGTCTAATGGCTAGCAGTCTTCCTCGAAAACCCATACGATAGAGGAGCCGTGCTTTAGCTCCCATCCACCTCTCGGAGGGAGGAAGCAGCTTCCAGGCTGCCGTGGGTGAGAGTCCGGGGAGCGGTCTCCTTCCGTGACAGCCAGGGAGCAGAAGTCCGGGCCAGAAGGCACCCCTTGGCCCAGCGCTTGTGACCTGAAGCTAACGCCACTGCTCCATGTGTGCACTGGAATGCTGGGTGCTCCACACTGATCTGGCAGAAAGAAGCCTGTAAAGACTCCCAGCTGCAGCTCATTCGCCTCTGCACAGGGTGGCAGCATTTTCAACTCTGCTGGAGGGCAAACCTGGGGACTGAGTCCCAGCAGAATTCCGAGGGAGAAATAGGCATGGGCAGAAGGCACCTCTCGACTCAGCTCTTGTTTCGGGAACCTAGATCGGCTCTCCCGTGCGTGCGTGGAGTCCTAACGGCCGCCCACCCATCGCAAAGGGACAAAGCTGTAGAGAACCCTTGCCTCAGCAAAGATCGCCCTTCCTGAGCGTGAGCGTCATCTGTCGTGTGTTTTGGTGAAAGCTTGGGGAAGGGAACGAAAACGTAACTCTGAGTGAGAAGCAGGAGTGTAAAGGAAGGCTGCTGTCGACTCCCCTCTCCGTTTAGGAGATTGGCACTGCTGTACCCCGTGTGCCTGGATGCCTAGCTACCGGGCTACCAACGCCAAGAATCAATGCTACCGACTTAGCTGCGCTTTAGTGAACTTCGCCGTCCCTGAAGCTGGAGCAATTTTCCAGTGTTCTTGTAGGAGAGGCCGGGAAAGGGTCCCCCACGTGAAATGGAGTGAGAAGCAGGCCGGTGCGCGAGGCGGCTCTCAACACACCTCTTGTTTATGAGGCTGGGACCCTGGCCCCGGGTGTGCCTGCGGGCCTAAGTAGCCAACCACCTAACTCAAAGGAACAACTCCGTAGAGCATCCCTGCTTCGGCTGAAAGAGCCCTCTGCCGGAGGGTGGACGCATTTTGCTGTGCGCGTGAGTGAGCCCACTGCACGTGAGCCCACCCCCAGGTTCCGGGTGAGGCTCAGGCCCCGGGAGAGAGCAGAACACGACTCCCCACTTGTTTCATGAAGTTAGCGCTGCGGCCCCACTCTCGCATGGAAGTCGAAGAGCCCGCGTTCCAACCGGGAGAAGCAACACTGTAGGGAAACCGTGCTTTAGCTACCCTCGTCCTCCCTGTGAGAGGAAGCAGTTTAGGGTGTACTGTGGGTGAGAGCCTGGGGACGGGCTCCATTACGTAAAATCGTGGGAGAGACAGGCCGGTGCAGAAGGCAGCTCTCAACTCACACCATGGTTACGGGTCTAGTACCGATGCCCCCGGTGGAGGTGCGTGGAGCCTCAAAGACAACCCCCTAACTCGAAGGAAGAACTCGGGAGAGAATCCGTGCTTCAGCTAAACCAGCAGCTCCCGAGGGTAGAAGCATGGCGTGGTGTGCGTGCAGGAGAGCACTGCAAGGGAGCCCAAAGCCTTTTGCGAGGGAGACGCAGGCCCCGGCAGAAGGCAGAACACGACTAGCCGTGTGGTTGATCTAGCCAGCCCTGCGGCCCTACTTGGGCATGGAAGCCTAAAGGCGGGCGTTCCAACTCGGAGAAACAACAGTGTGCAGAAACCGTGCTTTAAGCTACCGTCGACCTCTCTGCGGGAGGAAGCGGTTTAGGGTGGAGCGTGGGTGAGAGAGAGCCTGGGGACGGGCTCCATACAGAGAATCGGGGGAGAGACAGGCCGGTGCCGAAGGCAGCTGTCAACTCACCTCGTGTGGACGAGGCCATTCCCGTTGCCCCGTGTGTGCGTGCAGGCCTAAAGGCAGCCCCCTAACTGGGAGCCACAGCTCTGGTGAGAACCCGCGCCTCAGCTCCAATAGCCGTTGCTGAGGTGGGCAGCCGTTTGCTGTGGGAATGCGGAGAGCACGGCAAGTGAGGCCGAGAGCCTTTTCGAAGTGAGACTCGGGCCCTGGGCGGCAGGAGGCAGAACACGACTCCTCACGTGTTTCATGAAACGAGCACTGCGGGCCCACTTTCCATGGGAGTCTAATGGCTAGCAGTCTTCCTCGAAAACCCATACGATAGAGGAGCCGTGCTTTAGCTCCCATCCACCTCTCGGAGGGAGGAAGCAGCTTCCAGGCTGCCGTGGGTGAGAGTCCGGGGAGCGGTCTCCTTCCGTGACAGCCAGGGAGCAGAAGTCCGGGCCAGAAGGCACCCCTTGGCCCAGCGCTTGTGACCTGAAGCTAACGCCACTGCTCCATGTGTGCACTGGAATGCTGGGTGCTCCACACTGATCTGGCAGAAAGAAGCCTGTAAAGACTCCCAGCTGCAGCTCATTCGCCTCTGCACAGGGTGGCAGCATTTTCAACTCTGCTGGAGGGCAAACCTGGGGACTGAGTCCCAGCAGAATTCCGAGGGAGAAATAGGCATGGGCAGAAGGCACCTCTCGACTCAGCTCTTGTTTCGGGAACCTAGATCGGCTCTCCCGTGCGTGCGTGGAGTCCTAACGGCCGCCCACCCATCGCAAAGGGACAAAGCTGTAGAGAACCCTTGCCTCAGCAAAGATCGCCCTTCCTGAGCGTGAGCGTCATCTGTCGTGTGTTTTGGTGAAAGCTTGGGGAAGGGAACGAAAACGTAACTCTGAGTGAGAAGCAGGAGTGTAAAGGAAGGCTGCTGTCGACTCCCCTCTCCGTTTAGGAGATTGGCACTGCTGTACCCCGTGTGCCTGGATGCCTAGCTACCGGGCTACCAACGCCAAGAATCAATGCTACCGACTTAGCTGCGCTTTAGTGAACTTCGCCGTCCCTGAAGCTGGAGCAATTTTCCAGTGTTCTTGTAGGAGAGGCCGGGAAAGGGTCCCCCACGTGAAATGGAGTGAGAAGCAGGCCGGTGCGCGAGGCGGCTCTCAACACACCTCTTGTTTATGAGGCTGGGACCCTGGCCCCGGGTGTGCCTGCGGGCCTAAGTAGCCAACCACCTAACTCAAAGGAACAACTCCGTAGAGCATCCCCTGCTTCGGCTGAAAGAGCCCTCTGCCGGAGGGTGGACGCATTTTGCTGTGCGCGTGAGTGAGCCCACTGCACGTGAGCCCACCCCCAGGTTCCGGGTGAGGCTCAGGCCCCGGGAGAGAGCAGAACACGACTCCCCACTTGTTTCATGAAGTTAGCGCTGCGGCCCCACTCTCGCATGGAAGTCGAAGAGCCCGCGTTCCAACCGGGAGAAGCAACACTGTAGGGAAACCGTGCTTTAGCTACCCTCGTCCTCCCTGTGAGAGGAAGCAGTTTAGGGTGTACTGTGGGTGAGAGCCTGGGGACGGGCTCCATTACGTAAAATCGTGGGAGAGACAGGCCGGTGCAGAAGGCAGCTCTCAACTCACACCATGGTTACGGGTCCTAGTACCGATGCCCCCCGGTGGAGGTGCGTGGAGCCTCAAAGACAACCCCCTAACTCGAAGGAAGAACTCGGGAGAGAATCCGTGCTTCAGCTAAACCAGCAGCTCCCGAGGGTAGAAGCATGGCGTGGTGTGCGTGCAGGAGAGCACTGCAAGGGAGCCCAAAGCCTTTTGCGAGGGAGACGCAGGCCCCCGGCAGAAGGCAGAACACGACTAGCCGTGTGGTTGATCTAGCCAGCCCTGCGGCCCTACTTGGGCATGGAAGCCTAAAGGCGGGCGTTCCAACTCGGAGAAACAACAGTGTGCAGAAACCGTGCTTTAAGCTACCGTCGACCTCTCTGCGGGAGGAAGCGGTTTAGGGTGGAGCGTGGGTGAGAGAGAGCCTGGGGACGGGCTCCATACAGAGAATCGGGGGAGAGACAGGCCGGTGCCGAAGGCAGCTGTCAACTCACCTCGTGTGGACGAGGCCATTCCCGTTGCCCCGTGTGTGCGTGCAGGCCTAAAGGCAGCCCCCTAACTGGGAGCCACAGCTCTGGTGAGAACCCGCGCCTCAGCTCCAATAGCCGTTGCTGAGGTGGGCAGCCGTTTGCTGTGGGAATGCGGAGAGCACGGCAAGTGAGGCCGAGAGCCTTTTCGAAGTGAGACTCGGGCCCTGGGCGGCAGGAGGCAGAACACGACTCCTCACGTGTTTCATGAAACGAGCACTGCGGGGCCCACTTTCCATGGGAGTCTAATGGCTAGCAGTCTTCCTCGAAAACCCATACGATAGAGGAGCCGTGCTTTAGCTCCCATCCACCTCTCGGAGGGAGGAAGCAGCTTCCAGGCTGCCGTGGGTGAGAGTCCGGGGAGCGGTCTCCTTCCGTGACAGCCAGGGAGCAGAAGTCCGGGCCAGAAGGCACCCCTTGGCCCAGCGCTTGTGACCTGAAGCTAACGCCACTGCTCCATGTGTGCACTGGAATGCTGGGTGCTCCACACTGATCTGGCAGAAAGAAGCCTGTAAAGACTCCCAGCTGCAGCTCATTCGCCTCTGCACAGGGTGGCAGCATTTTCAACTCTGCTGGAGGGCAAACCTGGGGACTGAGTCCCAGCAGAATTCCGAGGGAGAAATAGGCATGGGCAGAAGGCACCTCTCGACTCAGCTCTTGTTTCGGGAACCTAGATCGGCTCTCCCGTGCGTGCGTGGAGTCCTAACGGCCGCCCACCCATCGCAAAGGGACAAAGCTGTAGAGAACCCTTGCCTCAGCAAAGATCGCCCTTCCTGAGCGTGAGCGTCATCTGTCGTGTGTTTTGGTGAAAGCTTGGGGAAGGGAACGAAAACGTAACTCTGAGTGAGAAGCAGGAGTGTAAAGGAAGGCTGCTGTCGACTCCCCTCTCCGTTTAGGAGATTGGCACTGCTGTACCCCGTGTGCCTGGATGCCTAGCTACCGGGCTACCAACGCCAAGAATCAATGCTACCGACTTAGCTGCGCTTTAGTGAACTTCGCCGTCCCTGAAGCTGGAGCAATTTTCCAGTGTTCTTGTAGGAGAGGCCGGGAAAGGGTCCCCCACGTGAAATGGGAGTGAGAAGCAGGCCGGTGCGCGAGGCGGCTCTCAACACACCTCTTGTTTATGAGGCTGGGACCCTGGCCCCGGGTGTGCCTGCGGGCCTAAGTAGCCAACCACCTAACTCAAAGGAACAACTCCGTAGAGCATCCCTGCTTCGGCTGAAAGAGCCCTCTGCCGGAGGGTGGACGCATTTTGCTGTGCGCGTGAGTGAGCCCACTGCACGTGAGCCCACCCCCAGGTTCCGGGTGAGGCTCAGGCCCCGGGAGAGAGCAGAACACGACTCCCCACTTGTTTCATGAAGTTAGCGCTGCGGCCCCACTCTCGCATGGAAGTCGAAGAGCCCGCGTTCCAACCGGGAGAAGCAACACTGTAGGGAAACCGTGCTTTAGCTACCCTCGTCCTCCCTGTGAGAGGAAGCAGTTTAGGGTGTACTGTGGGTGAGAGCCTGGGGACGGGCTCCATTACGTAAAATCGTGGGAGAGACAGGCCGGTGCAGAAGGCAGCTCTCAACTCACACCATGGTTACGGGTCTAGTACCGATGCCCCCGGTGGAGGTGCGTGGAGCCTCAAAGACAACCCCCTAACTCGAAGGAAGAACTCGGGAGAGAATCCGTGCTTCAGCTAAACCAGCAGCTCCCGAGGGTAGAAGCATGGCGTGGTGTGCGTGCAGGAGAGCACTGCAAGGGAGCCCAAAGCCTTTTGCGAGGGAGACGCAGGCCCCGGCAGAAGGCAGAACACGACTAGCCGTGTGGTTGATCTAGCCAGCCCTGCGGCCCTACTTGGGCATGGAAGCCTAAAGGCGGGCGTTCCAACTCGGAGAAACAACAGTGTGCAGAAACCGTGCTTTAAGCTACCGTCGACCTCTCTGCGGGAGGAAGCGGTTTAGGGTGGAGCGTGGGTGAGAGAGAGCCTGGGGACGGGCTCCATACAGAGAATCGGGGGAGAGACAGGGCCGGTGCCGAAGGCAGCTGTCAACTCACCTCGTGTGGACGAGGCCATTCCCGTTGCCCCGTGTGTGCGTGCAGGCCTAAAGGCAGCCCCCTAACTGGGAGCCACAGCTCTGGTGAGAACCCGCGCCTCAGCTCCAATAGCCGTTGCTGAGGTGGGCAGCCGTTTGCTGTGGGAATGCGGAGAGCACGGCAAGTGAGGCCGAGAGCCTTTTCGAAGTGAGACTCGGGCCCTGGGCGGCAGGAGGCAGAACACGACTCCTCACGTGTTTCATGAAACGAGCACTGCGGGCCCACTTTCCATGGGAGTCTAATGGCTAGCAGTCTTCCTCGAAAACCCATACGATAGAGGAGCCGTGCTTTAGCTCCCATCCACCTCTCGGAGGGAGGAAGCAGCTTCCAGGCTGCCGTGGGTGAGAGTCCGGGGAGCGGTCTCCTTCCGTGACAGCCAGGGAGCAGAAGTCCGGGCCAGAAGGCACCCCTTGGCCCAGCGCTTGTGACCTGAAGCTAACGCCACTGCTCCATGTGTGCACTGGAATGCTGGGTGCTCCACACTGATCTGGCAGAAAGAAGCCTGTAAAGACTCCCAGCTGCAGCTCATTCGCCTCTGCACAGGGTGGCAGCATTTTCAACTCTGCTGGAGGGCAAACCTGGGGACTGAGTCCCAGCAGAATTCCGAGGGAGAAATAGGCATGGGCAGAAGGCACCTCTCGACTCAGCTCTTGTTTCGGGAACCTAGATCGGCTCTCCCGTGCGTGCGTGGAGTCCTAACGGCCGCCCACCCATCGCAAAGGGACAAAGCTGTAGAGAACCCTTGCCTCAGCAAAGATCGCCCTTCCTGAGCGTGAGCGTCATCTGTCGTGTGTTTTGGTGAAAGCTTGGGGAAGGGAACGAAAACGTAACTCTGAGTGAGAAGCAGGAGTGTAAAGGAAGGCTGCTGTCGACTCCCCTCTCCGTTTAGGAGATTGGCACTGCTGTACCCCGTGTGCCTGGATGCCTAGCTACCGGGCTACCAACGCCAAGAATCAATGCTACCGACTTAGCTGCGCTTTAGTGAACTTCGCCGTCCCTGAAGCTGGAGCAATTTTCCAGTGTTCTTGTAGGAGAGGCCGGGAAAGGGTCCCCCACGTGAAATGGAGTGAGAAGCAGGCCGGTGCGCGAGGCGGCTCTCAACACACCTCTTGTTTATGAGGCTGGGACCCTGGCCCCGGGTGTGCCTGCGGGCCTAAGTAGCCAACCACCTAACTCAAAGGAACAACTCCGTAGAGCATCCCTG
>NW_026992074.1:22500-31312 GCF_029215605.1 Mirounga angustirostris | reverse complement strand
TTTTCTTCGAAATCACCATAGCGATTCTAATTCCTTTTGCCTGTCTGCTTGTGTATGTAATCTGTACACCCATCCAGTGCGGTGCTGGAACTCACGACGCCCGCCGATCAAGAGTCGCGGTCGCGTGGGCCTCCTCCGACCGAGCCAGCCAGGTGCCCTGAAATACGTGTACTTGAAAAACCAATGTGAAGCCTGCACCCGTGAACTTTTTTTTTTAAAGATTTTATTTATTTATTTGAGACAGAGAGAATGAGAGAGACAGAGAGCACATGAGAGGGGGGAAGGGTCAGAGGGAGAAGCAGACTCCCTGCCGAGCAGGGAGCCCGATGCGGGACTCGATCCCGGGACTCCGGGATCATGACCTGAGCCGAAGGCAGTCGCTTAACCAACTGAGCCACCCAGGCGCCCTTTTTTTTCTTTTCTTTTCTTTTTTTTTTTTAATAGATGCACCCGTGAAGTGTTTACTGCGAAACCTTCTTTTGATCGTCGCACTCTTGAGTGGAGGCCGTACCAGTAAAGAACGTAGTTTAGCCAACTCAGGAAGAGATCAGCTTTAAAGGAAAACCTTCTTTTCGAGTTTGTGATGTCTGGTCCTTTCTCTCAACTCGATCGATGTCCAGCCTTCAGAGCCACATTATTTGCTTGGTCTCTCTCTCTCTCTCTCTCTCTCTCTCTCTCTCTCTCTCTCGTCTGTGTTTCCTCGTGTACTTTCCTGATGCTCAGGATTTATGGTTTAGAGAGAACAGTTTTCAGCCTGGTGTGTGTGTGTGGGGGGGGGGATGTTGTGAAGTGGGATCAGGGATTCACGCGGGTAAGGAGGAGGCAAGGAGAAAGGCTTGGTTGGGAAGGAAACCATTAAAGGTCCATGTTGAAATGGTGAAGTTTATTTTATTTATTTATTTATTTATTTATTTATTTATTTATTTATTTATTTATTTATTTATTTATTTACTTTTTAAAGATTTTATTTATTTATTTGACAGAGAGAGACAGCGAGAGAGAGAACACAGGCAGGGGGAGTGGGAGAGGGAGAAGCAGGCCTCCCGCGGAGCAGGGAGCCCGATGTGGGGCTCGATCCCAGGGCCCTGGGCTCGTCACCTGAGCCGAAGGCGGACGCTTAACGACTGAGCCACCCCCCAGGTGCCCCGAAATGGTGAAGTTCAATGTAGTAAGAGTTACCTTTAATCAAAGGAATTCTTTTTTTTTTCTTTTATTTTATTCTTATGTTAATCCCCATACATTACATCATTAGTTTTAGATGAAGTGTTCCATGATTCATTGTTTGTGCACAACACCCACTGCTCCATGCAGAATGGGCCCTCCTCAATACCCACCACCAGGCTAACCCATCCTCCCACCCCCCTCCCCTCTAGAACCCTCAGTTTGTTGTTCAGAGTCCATCGTCTCTCATGGTTCGTCTACCCCTCTGATTTCCCCCCGCTTCATTCTTCCCCTCCTGCTACCTCCTCCTCCTCCTCCTCCTCCTCCTCCTCCTCCTTCTTCTTCTTCTTCTTTTTTTTTTCTTAACATAGATTGCATTATTATTTGTTTCAGAGGTACAGATCTGAGATTCAACAGTCTTGCACAATTCACAGCGCTTACCAGAGCACACACCCTCCCCAGTGTCCATCACCCAGTCACCCCATCCCTCCCACCCCACCCCCCACTCCAACAACACTCAGTTTGTTTCCTGCGATTAAGATAATCAAAGGAATTCTTGCTGGAGGTTGCTTCTCCCCTCTCCTCCCTGGATAGGGGAGTGAAGTTTTTTCGAGGTCCCTAGTGGACACAGAAAGCGTTCAAGTGCCCCTAGCACCTATGGATGGGGCTCTGTTGCCCTCTAGTGTCCTATCCTCTGCTACTGCTGCTCGTGGTTTCCTCTGACGTCGTATTCGTCACAGGTGTGTATCTTTGATGGTTAATGCTGCTCGGTGTCGGTTGTTTGCGTGTTTGTTTTTGAAAGCTTTTTGAGTGATCATCCAGCATGGTGCTGGAACTCACGACCCCTGCAGATCAAGAGTCGCAGTCGCGTGGGCCTCCTCCGACCGGAGCCAGTCAGGTGCCCTGAAATGCGCTTAGTTGAAACAGGAAGAAAGAAAAAACAAAAAACAAAACCCAAACCATTTTTTTTTTCCCCCTTTACGAGCCAGAGGAAGTTCTACGCCTTGTTTTTGTTTTACCCTTAATAGCATGGAACAGTTCTCCTCCTCCTCCTCCTCCTCCTCCTCCTCCTCCTTCTTCTTCTTCTCCATCATCATCATCATCATCATCAATATTTAACTCTTCTAGAGCACCTCCCCCGCCCACCCCGTACTAGTGTTGGACGGCACGGATGTCCCGGAACTGGATTTCTTTAAAGATATATATTTTTACGATTTTATTGATTTATTTGACAGAGGGAGACACAGCGAGAGAGGGAACACAAGCAGGGGGAGTGGGAGAGGGAGAAGCAGGCTTCCTGCCGAGCAGGGAGCCCGATGCGGGACTCGATCCCGGGACTCCGGGATCATGACCTGAGCCGAAGGCAGTCGCTTAACCAACTGAGCCACCCAGGCGCCCTCTTTTTTTTTTTTTCTTAACATAGATTGCATTATTTGTTTCAGAGGTACAGATCTGAGATTCAACAGTCTTGCACAATTCACAGCGCTTGCCAGAGCACCTACCCTCCCCAGTGTCTATCACCCAGTCACCCCATCCCTCCCACCCCACCCCCCACTCCAGCAACCCTCAGCTTGTTTCCTGCGATTAAGAATTCCTCCTATCCGTGAGATCATAGGATACATGTCTTTCTCTGTTTGACTTATTTCACTCAACATAATACCCTCCAGTTCCATCCACGTCGTTGCCAATGGCAAGATCTCATTCCTTTTGATGGTTGCATGATATTCCATTGTATGTATATATATACCACATCTTCTTTATCCATTCATCTGTCGATGGACATCTTGGCTCTTTCCACAGTTTGGCTATCGTGGATATTGCTGCTATAAACATCGGGGTGCACGTACCCCTTCGGATCCCTATTTTTGTATCTTTGGGGTAAATACCCAGTAGTGCAATTGCTGGATCATACGGCAGCTCTAGTTTCAACTTTTTGAGGAATCTCCATACAGTTTTCCAGAGTGGCTGCACCAGCTTGCATTCCCACCAACAGTGTAGGAGGGTTCCCCTTTCTCCGCATCCCCGCCAACATCTGTCATTTCCTGACTTGTTACTTTTAGCCATTCTGACTGGTGTGAGGTGGTATCTCATTGAGGTTTTTTTTTTTTTTTTTAAGATTTTATTTATTTATTTGAGAGAGAGAGAGAGACAGAAAGAGAGCATGAGAGGGGGGAGGGTCAGGAGGATCAGAGGGAGAAGCAGACTCCCCGCTGAGCAGGGAGCCCGATGCGGGACTCGATCCTGGGACTCCAGGATCATGACCCGAGCCGAAGGCGGTCGCTTAACCAACTGAGCCACCCAGGCGCCCTCATTGAGGTTTTGATTTGGATTTCCCTGATGCTGAGCGATATTGAGCACTTTTTCATGTGTCTGTTGGCCATTTGGATGTCTTCTTTGGAAAAATGTCTGTTCATGTCTTCTGCCCATTTCTTGATTGGATTCTTTGTTCTTTGGGTGTTGAGTTGGATGAGTTCTTTATAGATTTTGGATACGAGCCCTTTATCTGATATGTCATTTGCAAATATCTTCTCCCATTCTGTCGGTTGTCTTTTGGTTTTGTGGACTGTTTCCTTTGCTTTGCAAAAGCTTTTTATCTTGATGAAGTCCCAATAGTTCATTTTTGCCTTTGCTTCCCTTGCCTTTGGCGATGTTTCTAGGAAGAAGTTGCTTTGGCTGAGGTCAAAGAGGTTGCTGCCTGTGTTCTCCTTTAGGATTTGGATGGACTCCTGTCTCACATTGAGGTCTTTCAACCATTTGGAGTCTATTTTTGTGTGTGGTGTAAGGAAATGGTCCAGTTTCATTCTTCTGCATGTGGCTATCCAATTTTCCCAACACCATTTGTTGAAGAGACTGTCTTTGTTCCATTGGACATTCTTTCCTGCTTTGTCAAAGATGAGTTGACCATAGAGTTGAGGGTCCATTTCTGGGCTCTCTATTCTGCGGAACTGGATTTCTTGAGTGAAGGACTATTTTAACTCCCTTCCTCCCCATTCCGCGCCTGCCCCCGCCCCGCCCCCCGCCCCCGCACGCACCGCCCCGCCCCGCCCCCCGCCCCCGCACGCACCGCCCCGCCCCGCCCCCGCCCCCGCACGCACCGCGCGCCCCGCCCCCCGCCCCCGCACGCCCCGCCCCGCTTGTTGGCCTTGGACGTTATCGCGTACGTGCAGAGACGGATTTGATGTGCACCTTTCTGGGGGTGTGTGTCAATCCCCCCCCCCCCTTCCTGTCCTGAGCTTTCTTCGTATGCTTCAGAGAGACCTCCTCCTCCCCTTAAAATGATAGAAGAGAGAAGGTTCATCCGTGGTGGTTGTCGGAGTACTCGCTTGGTCTCGGTTTTACGGTCCTTGCCCGCCGAAATGTGTCTTAAGTCCTCCCGGAAGCCCGGGCGCCGCAGGTGTGCCGCTGTGGGAGGCCCGTGCCCCACGAGATCGGGCGGCCGGGCGGCCGGGCTGTGCGCCTTCGCGGGCCCGCGATCCGGATCTGCCTCGTTGTTGTTCGCGCCGGTTGTCGGGTGCCACCTGGCGGCCGCTTTTAGATAGCGTGTCCCCGCCGGAGTGTCAGCGATGTCGGCAAGGGATTGTATTTGGCCGCGGTTCCCGAGGCGGAGTACCGGGAGGCCGGCGACGCTAGCGAGATCGGCCCGCTGTCTCCGGGCCACCGGCGCGACCTCCGCTCGCGGGAGATTGAGCCTCCAGGTTTGTGGGCTGGTGGTGGCGCCGCCGCCTCGCTCCCGGAGAGCCACGCTAGGGTGGCCGCCTGGACGGGTCGACCAGCACCCGCCGGTGCCCCCTCCTCCGCCCGCGGGAATGGGAGAGGCTGCGTCGGGCGCCCGGACGCCATCCGGCCCGTGGCTCCGGTCGGCCGTTGGGCCTTCCGTGTCACGCTCGGGCGGTTGGGGACCGGCCTGAGCCTTGCGGGGAAGCCCATGGATGGCGCGACGGGCCCCGCCGCGGGCACGCGTGGGGTCCCGGTCATCGGACCCGATATTTTTTTTTTTTTTTAAGGTTTTTATTTATTTATTTATTTATTTGAGAGAGAGAGAATGAGAGACAGAGAGCATGAGAGGGAGGAGGGTCAGAGGGAGAAGCAGACTCCCCGCCGAGCAGGGAGCCCGATGCGGGACTCGATCCCGGGACTCCAGGATCATGACCCGAGCCGAAGGCAGTCGCTTAACCAACTGAGCCACCCAGGCGCCCCGGACCCGATATTCTTAACAAGTTTTCCGAGGCCCGCTGCGGAGGTGGGGACCCGACCGGGTCGGGCCGGGCCGGGCCGGGCCGCGAGGGCCCCAGGGGCCCGGCTGCGGTTCCCGTTGAGGTCCGGCCTTCGGGGGGACGCCTCCGCGGCATCGCCCCCTTTCCTCAGTCCCGGCCGGGAGTCGGGGACCGGCATGGGGCGGTCCTGAGGCCCGGGGAGGAGGGCGTCCGCAGGGGCCTCCACAGAACTTGGTGAGAATTTCTAAAGTCCCGATTTGGGGACGAAAGGCGGACCCGGGGGCGGGCCTATCCGGGCCGCTCCACCTCCCGCCAAGTCCCTACTCGCTGCCGGCTGCCACCACGTTCCGGGGGTCGACCAGATGGCCCGGGGGGGGGGGGGGGGCGCGGGGGGGGCTCCGGGGGGAGACGGGGGCGATGGATTAGTGCTTGGGGCCCGTGGCCGGGACACGGTCCCAGGAGATCCCGGTGACCTGTGGCTAGGCCACGCCAGGCGGCGCGGCTATTTTCTCGCCCGAAATGAGCCCTTTTTGCCGCCAGGTAGGTGCTGGCACGTTATGTTTGGGCGATCCTCTCCTTAAGGGAGGTGGGCTTCTGGGCGTGTGGCGGGGCTCCGGGCTTGACAGGGATGCCAAGCCCGGCTCTGCCGTCGCTGGCCTGAGCCGTCCGCGTGGGCCTGTGCGCCGGCTCCTGTGCCTCCAGGTGGCCCAGGCCGTTGGTGCCGCCTCCGGTCTCCAGCACCCGAGGGCGGTTGTGGGCAGGTGGCGCGTGGGTCCTTTACCCTGTGTCCTCCACTCTGTGGGCACCCGGCTGTGGTCGTGACAACCTCCCGTCCCGCAAGGCTCCGTGCCGCGTGTCAGGCGTTCCTCTCTCTCGGGTTGTCCGGCTGTTCCTGCCCTGGGGTTTTCGAGGGGGTGCCGGTGAGGCCGAAAAAAAACAAAACAAAACAGGCTCCCCCTCGGGTTGCTGTCCTCACCGGCTTCTCCCCTCCTCGGGCTCCTCTCGGCGCTTGTGTTTTGCCAGATCGATGTGGTGCTCTCGCGCTCTCCCGGGCCGGGCCTAAGCCGCGCCAGACGAGGGACGGACGTTCATGGCGAATGGGACCGCTCTTCTCGTTCTGCCCGCGGGCCCCTCGCTCCTTCGCCTCTGCCCGCCGTGGCGGTGAGGTGGGGGGTGCGGGGGGGGTGTGTGCAGGCTCCGGCCCGACCCCGCCTTCCCGTGTTCTGCCTGACGGCGCTCGCGGGCCCGGGGTCCCCCGACGCAGCGGACACTCTCGCTTGCCTTCCCTGGCTTCGTGTGGTGCGCGGTCCTCCCCGCCACGGGGAGGGCCGTCCCGGCGCCGCGCTGCTCACGCGCTTGGGCGTGCTGAGCGCGTTGTGCGCGTGGCCCTCCGTGGTGCCCCTGGAGCGCTCCAGGTCGTCTCAGGTGCCTGAGGCCGAGTCGGTAGCGTCGTTTCCCGTTCCCAGCGAGCCCCCTCCGTCGGGCCACCGCTGTCGGTGGCGTGTCCGAGGAGCGGGTGGTGGAGTCGGTAAGGGAGGCCCACCCCGCCCCCCCCGTGGGACGCGGGTGCCTCGTCATCCCCCGCCGCAAGCTGTGCTGGTGGTGTTGTGGGGACTGGACTTGGTGGGGCGTGTGTGAGCCGGTTGCGGCGGGCCGAGCCCGCGCTCTGGCGCTTGGCCAGCCGAGGGGCTGCCGCCTTTTTTGCCTGGCATGCCGTGCTTTGTCTCTGCTCGTCGTTGCCTCGCCGGAGGCGCAAAACTCCCGGTTGGTCGGGGACGCGAGCATGGCGTGCGTGGCGTGGCGAAGGGCGGTCTCCTCCCGGGGTCCCGGCCGCGAGCGCTCAGGATTGCCTTGTGGTGCCTGTTCCTTACCGCGCGAATCCACCGCCCGCCCCCCGGAGCCCTTGGCTGTCAGGCCTTCGGAACGCCGTTCCGCGGGGCCCGGACGGGCGGGGGGGCACGATTTGGGTGGGGGCGATGCGCCCTCGGTGAGAAAGCCTTCTCTAGCGATCCGAGAGGGTGCCTTGGGGTACCGGAACCCCCCAGCCGCCGCCCCTCCTCTGCGCGTAGTGGCCACCGGTGCGGGGTGACTACCGTTGCGTGTTGGGCAGAACTTCCTCTCTGCGAGGGGTCTGACTCTGCCGGCCCCGCGGTGGGGGCCGAGCGCCGCTCTTTGCCTACCGCGGCCTGCGCCTCCCCCCTCCGAGTCGGGGGAGGGTCCCGCCGGGCCTGGCCGGCGTCCGGCGCGTGGGGGCTCCCGCGTGCGTGCGAGCGCGCGGGCGGCCGCCCTTCCTCGTGGCGTTGTCTCTCGAGGGGCTCGGGGGGCGCCCCCGCGCGTCCCGCTTCCCCGTGCCGCGCGAGCGGCTGTCTGCCCGCCCGCTCCCGTCCCGAGTCGCCGCTGGCGGTGGCGTGCCGGGCACGGGTCGGGCCGCTCTCGCCTGGGGGCGCTTCCCCCCAGGGTCGTGACTTCCGGGACGGACCGGACAGACGGAGGTTCAAGACGGGACCCCGCGGCGGGGGGGGTTCACGTGGGGTTGGGCCCCAGCAGTGTGGGGCTCGGTTCGTGGTGAGGTGCGCCAAGGGTGCTGAGGCCGGCTGGCGTCCTGGGCGTCGCGGGACCGCTCTCGTGCTGGTGGCGGTGGGATCCCGTGCACGTTTACCTGGTGGCCCGGCTTGCGTCTTCGTTGGCGCGCCCTTCCCCGAACCGGCTCTCCCCCGCACGCGCTCCCGGCCCTCGCCCGCTGTGCTTTCCCCCCCTCCCCGCCGCCGCCGACGGACTCCCGCTGCCCTTGCCTCGACCGGATGCCTGAAGGCGCGTTTGTGTCCTCGATCCGCTCTCTCGGGACCGAAACCGGCCTCGCCGCTTGTTTGGGTGTCGTCCCCTCCCCGGGCCGCTATGGCTTTTTTGGGGGGTGGTCGTCCCCAGGCGAAGTGCTCTCGGTCCCGTCGTGAGGAGGAGGAGAAGGTCCGCGCGGGGTCCGGCCTCTAGCCGGGTGGCGGGGGTGGCGTCGTTGCGCGTGCGGGAGAGTGTTCTGGGGGGCCGGCCGTGACTGCGGTGGTGTTGGTGGTGTTTCGGGGCCCGAGCCCCGCGAGGTTGCCAAGGGCCCGCCGTGGGGGCCAGGTCGGCGTCCTTGGGTGCCACGGGACCGTCCTTGTGCTTGGAGGCCTTGGGCGGTGGGACCCCGTGTTGGCCCTTGGTGTCCGGCCTTTGGTCTTGGAGGCGCTTTTTCGAAAGGGTTCCCTGAGCACTCTCGCGGCTGCTCGCCGTCCTCTGTAACCCCCCCCGCCGCTTTTCCTGTTCCTGGCGCTGCCTAGTTCCTCGCCGCTGAGCCGTCTTGTGGCCTCCCCCCGTCCGGCTGCCGATCCGGTGTCGCGCCCCCGGTGCGCTAGCGCTTCCCGGGCCCGCTGCGGCCTCCCATCCGTGTCCGGCGCCGCCCG
>NW_026992074.1:17500-20000 GCF_029215605.1 Mirounga angustirostris | reverse complement strand
CGTCAGCTCGCGAAGTGTTCACCCGTGCGGCGCGGGCGGGCCGGTGCGATGCCGGCCCGCTGGTCGCGAGGGACGAGAGCGAGAAGCGCGTGTGCGGGGGAAGAAGGGTTGTTGAAGGGAGAGAGGAAAAGGGGGCGCCCAGAGGCGCGCGGGAGCGCTGCGGCAGCGGCCTCGGTGTGGTGGAAATGGGCGGCGGTCGCCCGGAGGAAAAGGGGGTGTGGTGCAACGGCGGGGGGCGAGAGAGAGGGGTGGGCCCTGTGCCTGTCCCTGTCCTCCCTCCCTTCAGCCGGTCTCTCCCCACCCCCTTGTCGTCCCTTCCGGGCTCCGCCCCCCATCTTCCCCGCCTGGGGCCGCCGCTGCCGCCGCGTCCCCCGCCGCCCCTCGGCGCGCCTTGTCCTCTGTCCCCGCCCTCCCGCGCCCCGCCTTCCCCGCGGAGGGCGGGTAGAGGGGTTGGTGGGGGGGGCGCGTGCCCCCTGCCATCGCCTTCGGCGCCGGTCGTCCCCGGTCGCCGCGCCGCCGCCCGCACGGTGCCCTCGCCGCGTCTCGGGACGTTGCGGTGCGCCGGCGGGTCCCCCCCCGTGGCGCCTTTCCGGGGTCGGGTCCGCCCCTCCCCGGGGGGCCTCGGAGCCTTGGCTCTCACGGGGCGCGCCCGCCGTCGTCTGCCGTGTCCCGCCGCCCGCCCTGGACGGTTCTCTCTTGGTCCGTCGGATGTCCGCTCGGACTTCCGCCCACCCACTCCGCGTCTCTCCTCCCCGGCCCTGCCCCAGGCCTCGGGCCCGGGTCCGGCTCCTCTCCTTCCCGGCCTCCGTTGCCCCACCCTCGCGCGCCCTTGCCCGCTCGTGCCCCGCTGCCCGCCGCAGCCCCCTTGCCCTCCGTGGCGAGAAGGGGGCCTGGGTCGCGGGTGCGGGGAGGGACGGCGGGGGGGGGGTAGGTGGTCTGGGGGGGTGTCTTGGAAAGCAAGAAGGGGGTCCGGTCCGCCCCGGTGGCTTGTGGGTGGGTGGGGTGGTGTCGCCGGGTGGTGGCGGGGGGGCCGGTGGCGGCACCCGGCGGGCCTTCCCCCGTCACGGGCCGGCAGCGTCGGGGTTTGTGCCCTGTGGCGGTTGGCTGCGGCCGGGGTTTTGGTGTCGAGGCGGTGGCCTGGGGCATCGTCCCCTCCCCTGCCTCGCCTGTCCCCCACCCCCTGTCCAGGTACCTAGCGCGTCCCGGCGCGGAGGTTTAAAGACCCTTTGGGGGTCGCCCGTCCGCCTTGGGTCGGGGCGGTTGGGCCCGTGGGGAGGAGGAGTCCCTTCTCCCCCAGACCCCGCTGCCCACCCCGCCCTGGGGCCGGGGTTGCCGCGCGCTGCGCCACGGTCCTTGTGGCTGCTGGGAGGGGGCTACCCAGCGGCCGTTGGGCTGTGGCGGGCGCGTGTGTTGCCTCGCGTCCTCGGTGTGTGTGGGGGGGGCCAGGTGGGAACCCCCTGGGCGCCTGTGGGGTTGTCCGGGCTCGCCCCTCGCTTGGGGGGCGGTGGCCGGACGCCCTGTTGTCCAACCTTTCCGACCTTCTCGGAGTGTGGTCTTGTCTGTCTTGACTGGCCCGGCCGGAGGCACCCTCTGGGGAATGTGCCGTGCCAGGGGGGGGGGGCCTCCCCTCTGGGCGTTGACCCCCCCCTTAACAATCCAAACTCGTACGACTCTTAGCGGTGGATCACTCGGCTCGTGCGTCGATGAAGAACGCAGCTAGCTGCGAGAATTAATGTGAATTGCAGGACACATTGATCATCGACACTTCGAACGCACTTGCGGCCCCGGGTTCCTCCCGGGGCTACGCCTGTCTGAGCGTCGCTTGACGATCAATCGCTGCCCCTGGGGTCTCTCGCCCTTGGGGGTTGGCGCGGCTGGGGGTTTCCCTCGCAGGGCCCGTTCTGCTGGTGCCTGCCCTGCCCGCCTGTGGGCTCGGTCCTCAGGTGGGGAGGGGTCGGCTCGGCCGCCGGGCCCTCCGTCCCCCTAAGTGCAGACACGGTGGCCCCTCCTCCGCCTCGTTGCCTGGTCCCCGCCTCCTGCCTGGCATCACCCCTGCCCCGTCCCCGCCCCCGCCCCCGCCCCGCCGGGTCCGCCCGGCGGTGGCGCGTGTGCGGGACGTGGGGGAGGAGGTGTGTGTTGGGTGTGTGTCGGGGGAGGAAGGGGGCCGGCGCCGGGGCGGGGGGGTGTGTGGCGCCGCCCGCGAGAATGGGAGAGAGGAGAGAGCTCGCGCTGAGGGCCGTGGCCGCCGCGGTCCCTCTGGGGGAGCTCCCTCGCGCCGCACGCGGTCTTGGGGTCGCCCGGGCTGTGCGTGGGGGGGGGTCGCGGTCCCGTCCCGTGCCGCGCCGGTCGTGGGTCCGTCGGGGTGGGGAAGGGGCCCGGATCTGGAACGCCGCCGGTCTCGCTGCTGTGCCCCCAGCGGCGACCGCGGTTGTCCCAGCCGGGCCCGCCCCATTCCCTGGGCTCCCGCCGCCGCCGCGCGTCCGGGGTCCGCACCCGCCCC
>NW_026992074.1:0-10000 GCF_029215605.1 Mirounga angustirostris | reverse complement strand
AGAATAAAAACCATGCCCAGTATCATGCACGCCCTCCTCCCCCTCCCCCCCTCCCCCTCCCCCTCCCCCCTCCCCCTTCCCCTTCCCCCCCTCCCCCCTTCCCCTCCCCCCTTGGCCCCCTTCCCCCTTCCCCCTTCCCCCTTCCCCTCCCCCCTTCCCCCTTCCCCTCCTCCCTTCCCCTCCTCCCTTCCCCTCCCCCCTTCCCCTCCTCCCTTCCCCTCCCCCCTTCCCCTCCTCCCTTCCCCTCCCCCCTTGGCCCCCTTCCCCTCCCCCTTCCCCCTTCTCCCTTCCCCTCCCCCCTTGGCCCCCTTCCCCTCCCCCTTCCCCCTTCCCCCTTCCCCCTTCCCCCTTCCCCCTTCTCCCTTCCCCTCCCCCCTTGGCCCCCTTCCCCTCCTCCCTTCCCCTCCTCCCTTCCCCTCCCCTCGTGGCCCCCTTCCCCTCCCCCCCCTTTGATGTCTACATGAACCGACAGACTGCATGCATGGCATGTATAGATGGATGGATGGATCGATGGATCGATGGATCGATGGATCGATCGATCCATGGATCGAACGGTGAAGAGAGCCAGGGTGAGGGTGAGGGTGAGGGTGAGGGTGAGGGTGAGGGTGAGGGTGAGGGTCCCGTCCGTCCCTCCCTCCTTCCCTATGTCCATCACATTGTTTCGTCACAGATTTTCGAAGTGGAGATACAATTCGCATGCCATATTTCGCATACTCTTAAAAGTGGGCCATTGGGTGGCCTTTTTTTCTTTTTTTTTAAGGTGGCTCACAAAGCTGCACAACCTTCACTGCAATTTCCAGAACATTTCCATCACCGCCAAAAGAAATAAACACCTCTACTACCCCTCCCCCCTTCCTGTCCGCGCCTCGCCCCCACCCGCCGTCACCGTCGCCCTCGCCGTCACCGTCGCCCTCGCCCTCACCCGGGCTCTCTTCACTGTTCTCCCCCAACAGGGAGTAGAAAGGGAAGTTAGAGGGAACATTCTTCCTCCCCTACACCTGCTGAACGCACATGGACACACACCGCAACCCTCCCCGCCAGGCGCGCGCACCCACCCACCCCCGCCCCGCCAAGCCCCGCCCCGCCCCGCCACGCCACGCCACGCCCCCCATCCCGGCCTTACGTGTACCTTACGTACCTCTGCACGGACTCGAGATTTGGCAATAGCCTTGATTGCCCTGCAATGTTTCCAAACCTCGGCGCTCCCCAACCTTCCCCACCCCGACCCCCGCCCCTTCGAAGAAGAACTAACCTAATTCGGGGAGCTTCCAGGTTGCTTGAACGCCTGAAATGGTGGGGACAGAGGCGTTCCTGGAGAGGGGTCACGGAACACGGAAGCTCTGCCCCCCTTCCCTTTGCCTCTGTTCCATCTGGAGTTTCCTCAGTTGTATCCTTTTAGGACACAGCGGTCATGTAAGAAATGAGAAAAAAAAGGACTGAAGGACTGAACCGGGCTAGACTGGTTTAAAATTCTTCACTAGCGTCCATGCCGAATACATTTCGACGACAGGGGCCTTCGCACGGCTTTTGGTGCACAGAAGACCGATGCACCGAAGCCTGCCGATCTCGGGACGTGTCCACGAGGGGAAAGAGTGTCAGCCTATCGGAAAAGAGAGTCGGTTAACGTAGATTGCAAAGGCATTCGTTCATCCCGAGAGACTTCCTCTCCATGATGGCGGGTGGCGCGAGATGGAAGAGTTGGCTTCCATGAAAAAGGGGCCCTTTCTTGAAGACCCTGCCCAGCTATCGGGGTTTTGTTGGTTTGTGTTTTGTCATCTGTGATAGGAAGGCATCTTCTTAGCCATCGGGAGGGAAACCTCAACAAATTCAGCCATTCAGATCACAAGGGATTTCTTGGGTTTGGTGGATCTGAGATCTGGTCTGCCTCCGACTGCTCCCCGAGATTGCCTTTATGCCGAGAATGGGATTCCTCATCAGACACACAGAAGTCCGGCTCCTTGCCACGGAGCTGGCTGCTCTATGGATGCCTTTAAAAAGGAAGCCTGCCTTTAATTCGGACGTCGGAACGTGATCGGTCGCTTTTTCATGGGGGGTTGGCCAATTAAATTTCCCCCGCCTTGGGCGCCTGGGTGGCTCAGTTGGTTAAGCGGCTGCCTTCGGCTCCGGTCATGATCCTGGAGTCCCTGGATCGAGTCCCGCATCGGGCTCCCTGCTCAGCAGGGAGTCTGCTTCTCCCTCTGACCCTCCCCCCTCTCATGTGCTCTCTCTCATTCATTCTCTCTCTCTCTCTCTCTCTCTCTCTCTCTCTGTCTCAAATAAATAAACAAACAAACAAACAAACAAATAAATAAATAAATAAAATCTTAAAAAAAAAAAATTCCCCCCGCCTTACAAAGCAGAGACTGGTGAAGGGTCCTCCAAGTGCCCTCTGGAAATCAAGAGCTTCTGTATCAAGAGGCTGGAAAACGCATCTTCCCCTTCTTCCTGGTGAATCCAATTCTAGGGGTTGATTCAAAGGAAATCATGTTTTAGATGCTAAAACGTAAAGCTTACTTTTGCAAAAATGTGCATCGCGGCATAGGGTTTAGGAATCCCTTGTGGCAGACCGACAACCGTGTGTCCCTCACGTCCCGGCACGTGTGCACCCTCACGTCCTATGACTTCGATGCTCCTGCTATCCAGAGGTAGGCTTGATTGCTCTGTCCCTTGATTTTGGACCGGGTCTTGGGACTTGTCTTGACCCAAAGAATAGAGCAGAAGTGACACTTGGCTGGTTTCACAGCCTACACCTGAAGAGGTGGTCTGCCGGCGTTCTCGACCTTCTTGGCATGCCGTCCTGAGACCTCCACGTAAGAAAGCCAGTCTAGCTGACTGGAGCATGAGAGGCATTGACAACAGAGGCAGCCCGGTGCTCGGCGGCACCGACTGCCAGACGTGTGAAAGTTGACCCTCTGGCCGAAAGCCACTGCTTGAGTGAGCCCGGCGTAAACCCGCAGAACCCAAGGGGCCACCCAGGGCAAGCACCAGGAAGTTATCGATAAAGAAATGCTGTTTCGAGCCATTGCGGTGTTAGGATGATGCACCCTGAGGATCAGCTAGCTGCGCAGCAGCGATAGATACCGTGCACACAGATACACACCACACAACACACCACACCACACCCCCCCCACACACACACGTGTGCAGAAAACCAAACCAACGAAACAAACCAAAACTCTGTAGAACCCTGCACCAAATGTTGAGGAAACAACGGCCCACCCTCACAAGAAACACCTGCACGCTACATGTACAATGCATAGGGAGCCTATACTTGCAAGTGCTTACTTGCATGGGAAACATTTCACGATAACATGAGTCTCAGATGGCCCAAGCGGGGTTCTTTTGACATGTCTGAATTGTGTACACAATTAGAGAAAGCCTGCTAGGAGACTGGGTGATCAGAAACTAGGAAGCTCTTTGGTTCCCTCAGTGAAGCCCCGACTTTTGGGGAGGAACCAACACTCAGGGAGATGCTCTGGTCTTCATTTGGTTGGTTGGTTGGTTGGTTGGTTGGTTGGTTGGTTGCTGCAGCTTTTGCTATCTTTGCATAAAACCGACCCTGTTTCCATTGGGAATGGAAAACAACTGACGGGTGGGATCTGTACACGGTAATGCTGCTTCGCAGTTGCATTTGTTTTACTAAAAGAGGGAGATTTGAACATTGGGTCTTTCGTGTCCTCTCCATTCATGTCCTCTCCACAAATAAGACTGAAACAAAGGCTAAAATTTGTTTGCATCTTGTTTGTGTCTATGTGTCCGTATGTGTTATACATGTGAGGTATTTCCTCCACCTCCGGGTGCTATTGCTAACATCCATTTGTAAAGGAGCTCTATTTAATGAGTTCTATTTTTATTTTATTTTATTTTATTTTATTTATTTTATTCTTTAAAGATTTTATTTATTTATTTGACAGAGAGAGACACAGCGAGAGAGGGAACACAAGCAGGCGGAGTGGGAGAGGGAGAAGCAGGCTTCCCGCCGAGCAGGGAGCCCGATGCAGGGGCTTGATCCCAGGACCCTCGGATCATGACCTGAGCTAAAGGCAGACGCTTAACCACTGAGCCATCCAGGTGCCCCGAGTTTTATTTTTATTAAAGATTCTATTTATGTCTTTGAAAGAAAGCGAGTGAGAGAGCACACGAGCTGGGGGTGGGGGGGCATTGGGAGAGGGAGAAGCAGACTCCCCGCGGAGCAGGGAGCCGGATGTGGGGCTCCATCCCAGGACCCCAGGATCATGATGTGAACGCAAGGCAGACACTTAACTGCCTGAGCCACACAGGTGCCCCTACTTAAAGAGTTTAGAGGCAGGTGCTCGTAAAAATCGGGCATGGTAAAACTCAGATAAGAATAAACCCAGTTTTTCAAGCTCACATGATCTGGGATGAAATTCCCTACATTCAGACTCTTATGTCACTCCACAATAAAGATGCCTCAAGGTAAGGGACCCAAGGGACGGCCCAGAGATAGACAAAAATTTAACACACCTGACCTTACCCCCACTTCCCAACAGTCAAAATAATGAAGAAGAGGAGGAAGACAGGCCGATGCTAGAAATCTGAAATCCACTCCTCCTCCTCCCCAAGTACAGGCACCAGAACCGATGCCCAACCCACTGGCTTCCGGAGGGCTGAAAAGCCACCACAGACAAAGCCTATTAAGCAGAAGGAGATGAAGAAAGGGGCGGAGGCGGAGGCGGAGGCGGAGGCGGAGGCGGAGGCGGAGGCGGAGGCGGAGGCGGAGGCGGAGGCGGAGGCGGAGGCGGAGGCGGAGGCGGAGGCGGAGGCGGAGGCGGAGAAGAAAAAAAAGAAAAGGTTCGTCCAAAACTGTAAATGTATATGTGCCCTGGGCCTTACCAATGGCTCCCTTGCCGCCTCCCCTGCCCCGTTTCTGCACCACTGGTGTGTGTGCCTGGAGTGCTCTACTCCCCTGCCGCCGTCTCAGCCGCCCTTCCCTACCCCCGCCCCCCCGCCCCCCCCCCCCCGGGTGCCATGGGCTCCCCTTTCTCCTCCTCCTCCTCCTCCTCCTCCCCACCCCCTTATCAAGGAGCAAAAGCCCTTGCCCTTGGGCCCAAGCCCTTGGGCCACCTCCTTATGAGGTTTAAATTGGAGCACCTCCCAAACTAGCAGGAAGGGGCCCGAGGGCTCCGCTGATCTTAGACCGCCCGCTTCAGACTTTCCCCAAGGAGTCTGATGGGGGAAAACAATCGATTGACTTTTTAGTGGACGCAGGTGCAACTTCTTTGGCGTTAAAGCCAATTCAAGGTTGTTGGTTTATTTTAAAAAGACGTGGTTTTGGAGCTATCAATGTCACACATAATACAAATAATCAACTTTGCGTTTCTTTCTTTCTTTCTTTCTTTCTTTCTTTCTTTCTTTCTTTCTTTCTTTCTTTCTTTCTTTCCTTTTTCTTTCTTTCTTTCTTTCTTTCTTTCTTTCTTTCTTTCTTTCCTTTTCTTTCTTTTCTTTGTCATAAAAGCACTTGGATTCGGTTCTCCCTGCGTTACAAGCCGTTGGGTGGGCAGTGGAATGTGCCACGCTCCCGTCACAACAGTGAGCCTGTATTTGTGGTTATCAAAATATACCTCTCCATCACCTTTATAAAAACCAACCAACCAACCAACCACGTTTGGGTGCCTGGGTGGCTCAGTCGTTCAGCGTCTGCCTTCGGCTCAGGTCATGATCCCAGGGTCCTGGGATCGAGCCCCGCATTGGGCTCCCTGTTCATTGGGGAACCTTCTTTTCCCTCTGTCCCTTCCCCTGCTTGTGTTCCCTCTCTCGCTGTGTCTCTCTCTGTCAAATAAATAAAATTTATGAAATATATTCATACATTTGCCAATCTAAAGAATTCTGGTGTAATAGAGAGTGCGCCATTGGTTACTACTAACGTTTCACCAGAGACTGAGATTTCTAAGAATTAAAATTCTGCCACATGGAATTGGGACTGCTACAAAATGATAACAAAAACAACTCCGTGTGTGGGAAGGTAGGAGACGTGTAAAAGAGGTACAAGAAATGAGAAAACATTTTTTTTGTTGAGGGAAAAGGAAGTAATGGTGTACTGAAACGGGACTGGGTACTTAAAGAAAGAAAACTTTAAGACCGAGTCTGAATGAAAAAGGAAATTGTGGAAGGGGTTTGTGAAGGAGAATTTTTGAAAAGGAATTTTATGCATGGTCAGGACTGACTGAGCTTGGGAGAAGGCAGTTTGAAAAGCACACTGGTGGAACTGGAGGGTATTATGTTGAGCGAAATAAGTCAAACAGAGAAAGACATGTATCCTATGATCTCACGGATAGGAGGAATTCTTAATCGCAGGAAACAAGCTGAGGGTTGCTGGAGTGGGGGGTGGGGTGGGAGGGATGGGGTGACTGGCTGATAGACACTGGGGAGGGTAGGTGCTCTGGCAAGCGCTGTGAATTGTGCAAGACTGTTGAATCTCAGATCTGTACCTCTGAAACAAATAACGCAATCTATGTGAAGAAGAAAAAAAAAATAGAAGAAGGTAGCGGGAGGGGACGAATGAAGCGGGGGAAATCGGAGGGGCGGACGAACCATGAGAGACGATGGACTCTGAACAACAAACTGAGGGTTCTAGAGGGGAGGGGGGTGGGAGGATGGGTTAGCCTGGTGGTGGGTATTGAGGAGGGCCCATTCTGCATGGAGCACTGGGTGTTGTGCACAAACAATGAATCATGGAACACCACATCTAAAACTAATGATGTAATGTAGGGGATTAACATAAGAATAAAAAAAAGAAGAAGAAAAGCACACTGGTATAAGATTGAGATTTGGGTTTTCTATGTTAAAATGACAAGGTTTTCTTGGATTGTTAGTGTACTCTTTTTTTCTTTCTTAAGATTGTATTTATTTATTTGACAGAGAGAGACACAGCGAGAGAGGGAACACAAGCAGGGGGAGCGGGAGAGGGAGAAGCAGGCTCCCGGCCAAGCAGAGAGCCCGATGTGGGGCTCGATCCCAAGACCCTGGGATCATGACCTGAGCCGAAGGCCGACAGACGCTTGACGACTGAGCCACCCAGGCGCTCCTCCGAGATTTTATTTTTTAAATAATCTCTACACTGAACGTGGGGCTCGAACTCACAACCCTGAGATCAAGAGTCGTGCTCTCTACCGACTGAGCCAGCCAGGTGCCCCTGGACTGTCATCTCGAAGAGACACATGCGTAGACTCAGATATGGTGAGACTGCTTTAAGAAAGTCAGATTGACTTTATGGAGCCAGTAAAGCCCCTTAGAAATGTTGGCCTGATAACCTTGCTTAGAGAGGTCCCCTCAACCTTACCAGGTGAGTGAAGAGTACCACCTCCTGGCAGATGCAGGAACTTCAGGAAATTTGGAGGCCCTCAAAGAAGAGAGGAATTCACCCAAATCTACAAGTCTTTTTTTTTTTTGTAATTTTTTTTATTCTTATGTTAATCCCCGTACATCACATCATTAGTTTTAGATGTAGTGTTCCATGATTCATTGTTTGTGCACAACACCCAGTGCTCCATGCAGAATGCGCCCTCCTCAATACCCACCACCAGGCTAACCCATCCTCCCACCCCCCTCCCCTCTAGAACCCTCAGTTTGTTTTTCAGAGTCCATCGTCTCTCCTGGTTCGTCTACCCCTCCGCAAATCTACAAGTCTTGCAGGCGAATCTGATGGCCAATATTTGGCTTGGTTCTCGGCTTTAAAAAGGCAGTTAAAGGATCAATCTAAAATTCCTTGTAAAAAGCTCCATCAAAGCAGATTTAAAAGAAGGAAAGGAAAAAGAAAAGAGAAGAAAGACCCCATATATGGTCAATTGCTATTCTTGCTGTCCCTACGTAGATGATTGGGCCAAGTTTGTTAAAACTGGACTTGTTTTACAAACAAATTAATCTTCTTTTGGCTATCTTTGACAGGAATGAAGGTGACTTTAGAGAGAAAGATTACATTTCAATAACACACTTTTGTGAGTGTTAGATTAATTATCTTTGAACGTTTATTGTTTGCCTATAAAACTGGACTGGATCCTGGATCCTTCTGGTTTCCTTGAGTATCTGACTGTGACTCTTCAAACTAAGGTTTCCAACATTCTCCCATTCTCTCTCTTTTTTTTAATTAATTTATTTTTTTATTCTTAGGTTAATCCCCATACATTACATCATTAGTTTTAGATGAAGTATTCCATGATTCATTGTTTGTGCATAACACCCAGTGCTCCATGCAGAATGGGCCCTCCTCAATACCCACCACCAGGCTAACCCATCCTCCCACCCCCCTCCCCTCTAGAACCCTCAGTTTGTTGTTCAGAGTCCATCGTCTCTCATGGTTCGTCCGCCCCTCCGATTTCCCCCCGCTTCATTCGTCCCCTCCCGCTACCTCCTCCTCCTCCTCCTCCTTCTTCCTCCTCCTCCTCCTCTTCTTCTTCTTCTTCTTCTTTTCTCCTTCTTCTTCTTCTTCTCCTTCTTCTTCTTCTTCTTCTTCTTCTTCTTCTTCTTCTTCTTCTTCTTCTTCTTCTTCTTCTTCTCCTTCTCTCCTTCTCCTTCTTCTTCTTCTTCTTCTTCTTCTTCTTCTTCTTCTTCTTCTTCTTCTTCTTCTTCTTCTCTCCTTCTTCTTCTTCTTCTTCTTCTTCTTCTTCTTCTTCTTCTTCTTCTTCTCTCCTTCTTCTTCTTCTTCTCTCCTTCTTCTTCTTCTTCTTCTTCTTCTTTTCTTCTTCTTCTTCTTCTCTCCTTCTTCTTCTTCTTCTTCTTCTTCTTCTTTTCTTCTTCTTCTTTTCTTCTCCTTCTTCTTTTCTTCTTCTTTTCGTCTTCTTCTTTTCTTCTCCTTCTTCTTTTCTCCTCCTCCTTTTCTCCTCCTCCTCCTCCTCCTCCTCCTCCTTCTTCTTCTTCTTCTTTTTTTCCCCTTAACATATATTGCATTATTTGTTTCAGAACATTCTCCCATTCTCTTATCTTACAATCATTAAGAACTAAAACTGTCCTTTTTCCTGAAGTCTGGCAAATGAAAGCTGGACAACTTGAAATAAATTTCAGGGAAATGACCACAATAACTCATATATAGACAATCTTTGTGCCTGTTGCTCTATGAGTCACTCAAAATGAGACATTTGAACTATACGCCAGAAAAATTAGTCAGATTGCCCCTGCCCACTCCCACTCTATTGGAGGATGCTTCAAGCCTGACATCTAGAGACCTTCTCACTGGCAGCCCTCTGGACTTAGACACCAGGTGTATCCCTTGTTCCAACCATTAACCATGTTTTCCTTTTGTTTCCATAGAAATGCCTCTTATTAACTACAAGATCACTTGCTGAATGAGGCAGAGTCTATGATCCTTAATTCCACCTTGCTGCACCTGTATTAACTCCTCTTTGGAAAATAAGAACCCATATAAATAGGGGCACCTGGCTGGCTCAGCTGGTAGAACATACGACTCTAGATCTCGGGGTTGTGAGTTCGAGCCCCACATTGAGTGTAGAGATTACTTAATAGAAATCTTTAAAGAAAAAAAAAAATAAAAAAGAACCCATGTAAATAAAATCAAACACTAAGCTACTTGGCTACCAGAAGCCCTTCACCACCACAACCTACCGCCCCCCCCCCAGGGGAGGGGCTCAGACTAATTTACTGATCTGTATTCTTGGATACCCACCGATATCAGATCAATTTGAGAGAGAATGAGAGAATTGGGTTTGACTCTACTGTTACTATTCCTTAGACTACACTTGGGGATAAAATCAATGGTGTCATGTAGTCCCAAACCATGTAGAAAAATAACCAAGTTCTCAGATAAGGAACTATCTCTGAGACCCCCTCCATTAGCACAAGGGACCAAAAATTGCGACCTGCAGTGTCTCAGATCCTTCCATTCCAAAGCCTCTACTGCACCCTAATTCAGCTTGAAGCAGTTAAATAAAGAAGGCAGACCTCTGCCCATGTGTCATAGAAATGGAATGCAGGATGGACAAGGGGAAATTTTAACAGGGAAAAATGTAGCATGTCTGACTCCCTGTTA